>NW_028227265.1:38470192-38702692 GCF_978045245.1 Mus caroli | reverse complement strand
ATGTGTTGACTTCATCTCTCAGATCAAAGACACAGTCTGTCATGTTGGGGAGTCAAGGCAGCAGGAGCCTGGAGCAGTCGCTCACACCACATCCACAATGTAGGACAGACAAATGAATGCATGCTTAATCACCTTTGTTGCTATGTTTAACCACCTTTGTTCACTTTTATTGCCTAGAATCCCAGCCAGGGAATGGTGCCATCCACAGTGAGAGGATCTTCCCAGCGAAATTAATCCAATCAAGCGGGAGAGGTGGTTCAGTGATTAAGAGCACTGACTGCTCCTCCACAGGACGGGATTTGATTCCCTGAACCTTCATGGCAACCATCTGCAGCTCCAGTTCCAGGGAATCTGATGCCATCTTCTGGCCTCTGCAGGCAACCAGCACATACATGTATAAATACATGCATGCATGCAAAAATATATTCACACACATAAAATATTGTTTAATGAACTGAAAGTTTTTATTTTAGTTTTTATTTGATGTGAATAGGTGTTTTGTCCACAAATGTCTGTGTGCCACATGTGTGCAATACCAGTGGAAGCCAGAAGAGGGTGTCAAGAGACTCCTGGACCTAAAGCTACAATGGCTGTGAGACAGTATGTAGGTTCTGAGCCTCGAACCTGGAGCTAGCTCTCCAGCCCCCAAAGCTAAGAGTGTAAATAAGAAATGGACGGGTGAAAGGATTGGCAGTCGGACAGAACAGGTTGGTTAACTAACATACACCAGCCCCTCCTCCTCTTCCAGCAGTCTGGAGAATTAACTAGAACAGTGACTTCAGGCCAGAGACAGCCTGTGCCAATCTTTCAGAGGCTGTAGCCACACTTGTCCCTGGCATCTGAAGTATTTCTAAACCTCTGCGGGAGAGATGATGAGTCAAGCCAGGCTCCAGGGGAACAACTAGAATGTCCTTTAAAAGAAACCTGGAGCTTTCGCTGAGACAGATAAACTTCCCATCAAATTGCGGCCTGCCTGCCACAGCTGGGGGTGGGTAAATAATCCTGTTCTCAGAGCCCTGAGACTTTGAATTTTACTGAAGGAACATTTTGCTCCATCCTAGTAGGATGCAAAACCGCCTAAGGACCTGGAGCCAGGGTTCCTTCCTCTGGCCTGTTGGGAACTGCAGGAAGAAGGCCAGGCATCCTTCATTACCAGCTGTGAACTCTTTGCTCTGAGTCTAAGTAAGGGCTTTGTGAGTGGTTCCTACCTGGCCCAATCCTTAGGAGGGAGGAAAAACACAAACAGGCATTTAATAAAGTTGAAAGCTGTTTCCAGGGCTTGGCCTGTCGTCCCCAGTAAGCTGTAGAAAGGCCCCAACCTTCCTGGTGCCCAGTTGCAAGCCCAGGCCTGTTTCCTGGCCCACTGTTAGCTCAGCATCCCTGAGGGGCTCCAAGCTGGGTACTCTTGCTCCATAGTTGGAAGCCACCAGGCTCTATAGGACTAAAAGGAGCCTCTGTGGTTAATTTTTAGGTAGAACCACTTTACTTCTTTCTTTCTCCCTAAACACAACCTATTGAGGTTGTCCATAGTGGTTTATGCCTATGGCACCAGCACTTGGAAGACTAAGGTGGGAGAACTGTTAATTGGAGGGCAACTTGGACTACAAGGTAAGGCCCTGTCTTTAATAAAGCAAAGTTACAGCAAAGCAAAAAAAAAAAAAAAATGTATCAATTTCTCAGTGTTTTGGTTTTGTTTTATTGTCCCCCCCCTCTCTCCCTTTCTCCTGCCTTCCCCCCCCACACACACACACACTTCTACCTCGCTCTCCTGTCCTTCCTCCCTCCCACCTCACTCTCTATCCCACCAGAGTGAAGATAACAGGTTCTCCATCTGAACAGGTTAGTAGCCGACCTCTCCCCAGGCCAGGAAGTCTGAATGGTCCCACTTAAAAATTGAGAATGAAGGCAGGGCTCATGGAGCAAGTGCCTACCACACAAGCAAGCGTAGGATAGAAGTTCAGGTCCCCAGATCCCATGTTTGCCCAGAAGGAATGGGCAAGCCTGCCTGTAATTCCAGCCTTGAGAGATGGAAACAGGAGAATCCTAGAATAAGCCTGTTACAAGACTACCTACATTAGCAAGCTCTAGGTTTGTTTGAGAGACGCTGCCTCAGCGAATAAGCTCTTAATAGATTCATCAAGGGTGAATCCTGACAAAGCTCGGGCTACCTCATGCATGTGGACACACTTGCATGCACACCCAAATACATGTGCCAACAGCAAAAACATGCATACACACATGCATACACGTGACACACACACACACATTCATGAAAATAGAAAAAAGAAAAAAAAAGTGTTTAGATTTTCAGGGGCGTTTGGTTGTTGTTGTTGTTCATTCACAAGAAAGGCCATAATCAATATGTAGTCTTTAAATAGGATTCTGTGTGAGCTGAGGTCACACAGCTGGGGTTCAGATCTGGCCTCAGAAATGGGAATGTTGGCATATATCTGTGATTCCAATGCTCAAGAAGAGGGTAAATTTCAGAACACATACACACACACACACACACACACACACACACACACACACACACGTCCTCCTCAGCCATACTAGGGAAAGTTCCTACATTTTCTCACCTGTAAAATCAGGGTGGTAGTGCTGGTTGAATTAGTAGATCCCTGTAGAGGGCTCAGTGTGAAACCTGGCTCAAAAGCTTTCTCCTGCTCCTCAGAGTGGCACCCCACCACCCCCCGCCAATCCTGAAATCACAGAGCCCCCATCTTGTCTTTAAAATGTGTTGTGGCATCGTTTATCTGCAAACACGTCTGTTTGATTTCAAATGAAAATGCTTTGGGGTTGCATTCAAAAACAAAACACATCCAGAGGAAAATGAGACCGGCTGACAGGCACGCTGTTAGTAAACTGCAAAACATTTCTGAAGGCTAGATGCAGGCAGTTTAGACGCTAAACGGTTCAAATAGACAGACTTTTGATAGCAGAAGACACGCCAGCCGGACGACATTTCTGAGGATTTAATAGCCGGAAACTCGAATTTCCCCTTCCCTCCCACCAGCGCTCAGCACTCCGCTTGCTGTGAGCCCAAGGCCTTGTCGCCATCCATTCATGGAATCCCCGTCCAATCCAGATCATTCCCATAATTCATTAATGATACTGTAAGTTAAATACTAAATTATTCATGCAAACAAGGTGAAGAGAGCCAAATGCAGAAGCTTCCTGTCCGGGCATGCTGGCTGCTCATTCAGCTGTTAGAAAAAGGGAGAGAGATTAAGACCAAACCAAGATCTATAGTCCCAATCGATGTGAAGGCGATGGAGCCTCCAGAGTTCCGGGGAAGGAAAGCAGATGGTATGGCTGGACGCTCATAGCCCAGAAGCACATAGTGTGGACCAGAGGAGTCCATCTGCATGTTTTTCTCTTTCCAGAAGCTGTGGGAAAGGCCCCAAGAGGAATGAAGCAGTCCTTTGTCCTCTTTACTGAGCACTGGAGAAATAGGACTGTTTCAAGCTTAACCCTTCGTCTCCCCCAAAGCCAGAGAGCAAGCCCGGTGAAGGTCACATCCTAACCAGGGCTCTTTCTGTCCTCCAAGGATAGCTCTTCAGGGTGGGGCCTCACAGGTCAAAGGCAGTTCCAGGGACAAGTTGAGGGTCCACCCAAGAAAGCGGGTCAGTTCTTCAGCTCAGGGGTCCCCTCCTTCGTTGAGGCATCCTTGTCATCCGTGGCCTCAGTGCTAGGCTCCACCTTCGGCTCTCCTCCATCGGGGTGATCTCCAGGTTTCCGGGACTCCTCTACCACCTCGGTGCCCTTGCTGGAATGGCAACCCATTTTACAGGGACTGAGGCCCTAATGCTCTCAGACCTATCAAAAGGAGAAAGACTCGTTTGATGGATGGAGCGCCAGAGGCCAGAACTAAATAACCCTTCCCCAGACATTGTTGCAAAGAGAGCTGTTAGGGTTTCTATGGCCACAAGGAGACACCCCTTGGCCACCTCTGGGAGGGAGGCAGGACTTGGAACAATGCCCTTGCCACTAACCGGGTTAATTCGAGCTCTCTGTCCCACTCCTTTTCTAAGGGGGGGGGGGGCTTCCTGTAGTCTTTAATTTCTTTATAGATCACCTACCACCTAGTTACAGGTAAACACCAGCCTACACCTTCACAGACAGAGAAAGCAGTGAACAGATAAGCTGTGGCCTCCCTTCTTGTCCCAGGGCACATCCAGTCCTGGACCTTAGAGATCCCCTGCTTGGAGACCAGTTGAAACTATTCTAGAATGTCTGCAACCACGGATTCCCAGGGTTACCCAAACATATAACTGGGTGGGGCCCTGTGCCAAGTAAAGTTCACATTCTTACCAGGTTTCTAATTCTGACATGTAGCTTCTATTGCCTAATTGAATATTATAGTATTCAATAATCCATTTAACAGAAGGGAACATGGAGGCACAGCAAGATGGGATAGTCTATCAGAGGTAGTTACTAATGGCCACAAACTCACAGAGCTGGGAGTTAAACCCATGTCATCTGGCTTTACTCTTTAACACAGAGCCTCCATCAGCAGATTGGCCTGACCGCAAACAGTCCTCCCAGCTCAACTCCCAGCAGCATCACAGGACACAGCTCCCTCTCTTTATAACATTGCTAGATTTATATTTTAAACCCCCTATCAGGCTGTCCTCACACGCCGCAAGAGCACAGATTGGACTGTCTCAGGAGAGTGTGTGGGCTGGCTTGCTTGTTTTTTCTTGTTTGGTTGGTAGGGTTTTGTTTTTGTTTTGTTTCGTTTTGTTTTTTGTGGTTCTAATGGCTCGCCCTCTTGCATGCTGGGTAAAGCTCTTCATACTGAGCCGCCCCTCCCCCCCCAGCTTGTCATTGCTCTTTTAATCTAGGGTGCACAATTGCCCTTTTAATCTGGGGTGTGCAGCATTATTAATTAAATGTAAATTGTCCTAAACTGGCTTGTGTGCTTGAGTACCCAGTCCCAGCTGATGACCGTTTAGGGAGATTATGGACTCTCTGGGATACAGAGCCTCCCTGGAAGATGTACGCTATTCGAGGTGGGCCTTAAGGTTAGACCCAACCCTGCTTCCATCCCTGCTCTCTACAGCTTGATCTCCACAAGATATGAGGAGCCTCTACCATACATTTCTTCCATCACAAACCCCGTGACTTCCCCTACTTCAAAGCACTGAGGCTGTGAAACGGACCAACTCCATCCTTCTGTCTGTAGCTTTAGTCAAGGATCTCGTCACAGGGATGAGAAGAGTGGCTAACGTGGATGGGCACGGGTTTTGAAGCAGTGGGTGAGCTTGCATGTAGGCATTTCCTGAGTGAAGTCCAATAGGCTAGCGATCATGTCAGGAGTTCAGGATTTCCGAGCTCTACGGTCTACTGTTGATTTATTGTTTGATCCTTTTCTAACTGCAACAAGAGCATCACAAACACTTTCCTCCTTTTTTTCTTTTTCTTTTTTCTTTTTTTTTTTTTTTGGTCTATGAGTGTTTTGCCTGCATGTACCACATGCATCCTGGAATTGGAGTTCTGGGCTTGGAGTTGTGGTTGTGAGCCACAGAGAGGATGCTGGGAACTGAGCTTGCAAAGGGAGTAAAACAGTCAACCACCAGGCTACTTCTCCAGCCTCAGGGCTTCATAGTTCTGACCCGACTCCCTGGAAGCTGGAAGGAAGACAATAAAACTAAGAAGCAGCTTTTCAGAGAAGCACAAAATCCACTGTGATTCTTGGTTGACTGCTTGTATGGCCACCAGGAGTGACTTCAACTCCGATGCAGTGTGGAGGGCAGATAGATGCTCCCCTTGGATACCTTACAGAAGTTCTCCCAATATTCCTCACAACCCCCCACAGTCCTATGAGGGAATCCTATGTTAATCCTCCTTTAGAGTCAAAATCAAGGCGGTCTGATCGGGTCAGTTGCTCAAGGTTTGAGGTCATGAACTTGAGCAGCCCATCTCTACAAACTCTAGACTTGCTACCTCCAAAGCCCAATCAATAGATCTCCTCTGCCAGTCCATAGCTTTCCCCATCTCTGGGCTTGGCAGTTCACGGATCTAAAAGAATGTGGCAAAGGCCTCCCCTGTGAGCCACCTTGCTTTGAATCAGCTTCTTGGCAGTTGGCAGCGTGACGGGAAGATACTGCGATGTTCTCTGTTTACTCTGCCATATATATGCCAGAACGTGCTTCAGGAGGGACAGGGTGGAAGAGGGAACTCTGCCTAAGGGAAACCTTCATTTGGAAACTAGAATCGCAGGCCAATGAACTGCTCCAGATTAACTATACTGACCATTGGTGACCCCAAGAAGCAGGCAGCACAGACCCTCACTGGGGTAAGGCTTTGTGTGTTTAGATGCCTCACAGGGAAGAATAGACAGGACCCTTGGCCAAGTAAGCAGGGTTAAAAATCTTGGTGTGCCTGGTGACTTGGGACTATTTATATAGTCTATGGGGTCAAGTACTAAATAAGCTTTCATTCAAAAGTTCTTGCGAAACCCAAGACAGTAGCACTTTAAGTGAGGAATAAGGTTCGCATCGTGTGTCACATTGAACCTCTTCCAGCTATGGATCTGCCTCTGATGGAGACTATCATTTGCTAGTCTGTTAGCTGGCCTGGCACTGGGGATATCACCAAACAGCCATTGGGTTGTGCCAATGGTTCAGCCAATGGCTGGAGGATGGGATAACCTGTTTCCTAGCCAAGAGCAGTGGTCCATGCCTCTAATCCTGGGACTCAGAAAGCTAAGGCAGAAGGATTTTTGAGTTCCAATCTAGCCTGGGCTATGTAGCCAGACTATCTAGAAAACCCAAAGGCAAGGTTTGCAGCTTAGCAGTCCCCATAGTTTCTCACCCAGTATATTCAAGACTCTGGGCTTTATCATCCATGATGAAGAAGAGATGGAGGAGCCGGGCGTGGTGGCGCACGCCTTTAATCCCAGCACTCGGGAGGCAGAGGCAGGCAGATTTCTGAGTTCAAGGCCAGCCTGGTCTACAGAGTGAATTCCAGGACAGCCAGGGCTACACAGAGAAACCCTGTCTCAAAAAACCAAAAAAAAAAAAAAAAAAAAAAAAAAAAAAGAAGAATAGATGGAGGAAGAAGAGGACATTGTGGCCTCTGGACTGCTTGAAGTTAACAGTCAGGAAAGAGTAGACGTAAACTGGGTGCTGTGGTCCTGTTGGTTGGGTGTGATGGCTTTTATGTCAAGATTTCCACATAACTGGCTCTTTGTTGGCTTTCTCCACAGCAACTGCTGAGTAACTCCCTTTATCTCTTCCCCCTCCCCCTGGGGCCTTTGTAACAAATTTAAAACATCTCAGGATTTGTCTTTTATTAATACCTTCAGCACAGAGAGAGAGAGAGAGACAGAGAGAGAGAGACAGGAAGACAGAGAGAAACAGAGACAGAGAAAGAGAGACAGGAAGACACACAGAGAGAGAGATTTGAGATATATACCAACAATATCATAATAGGATGAGGCTGTGGCCAGAGCCAATCCTATACCGCTAGTAACCCAAAGGGCTAAGGCACTTGGAAAAAGTTGGGCAGTTTCTTATGAACACACACTAACCACAGGGCATTTATCTGCAGTGCTGTCTGTCTGGCCACCACAAGAGGAACTTGCGTAACAGACATTGTCTTTCTCACGGTTCTAGAAGGTGAGGGGCATGTGAGTGGTGGCAGATCCTCTGGTTTATCATGAGAGCTCTCTTCCTACGTTTACAAATGCCTCTTTTCTGTCCTGAGCACTGTTGTGCTCTCTGAAACTCACCACGTGGACCAGGCTCATCTCAAACTTGTAAGAATCCTCCTGCGGGGCTGGTGAGATGGCTCAGTGGGTAAGAGCACCCGACTGCTCTTCCGAAGGTCCAGAGTTCAAATCCCAGCAACCACATGGTGGCTCACAACCATCTGTAACAAGATCTGGTGCCCTCTTCTGGAGTGTCTGAAGACATCTACAGTGAACTTACATATAATAATAAATAAATAAATCTTTAAAAAAAAAAAAAGAATCCTCCTGCTTCTGCCTCTGCAGCACTGGGATTATAGTAATATACCATCATGCCCTCCTAGGACCTTAGTGGGAGCCTTGAACTCAGCTCTTCCTGCCTTGGGTTCTGAGAACTAGGATTATAGGCCTGTACTCCAACTCCTTGCTCAACCTCCGTTTTATTTACTTAGTACTTCTTTTTCTGTGTGCATGCTAAGATGAGCTATAGCCCCAGTTCCTAGCCCTGCTTTAGCACAACTGTCCAAGGTTTGATTTTAGAGGCCATGTAGCTTACAGACCCTGAACACATCACTCTGGAGGAGACCTGGAGCTGGAGGCAGAAGCAGCTTGATGCAGAGAATTACCCTGCAGCTATGCCTGGACTTCAGGACAGCAGCTGAGTCCATGTGCAGGCTAGGGTTCTTCTGTCTTCTGTTCTTTCCTGGAGCTCCCACTGGGCAAACTTATCCGGAAGCCAGCGGACAGAGAAACCTTTATTCCCTGTTCAGGTCAGCCTTAAGGACACAGAAAAATGGACTGCAGCTGCAGAGAAGGACACTAGACATCTAGCAAATCCACCTGGATCCTGTTCTCAGTGTCATGGACTTTATTAGGGGAGACAACATCCTTCCAGAAAAGTCTACCGCATGACAGAATACAAGAAGCATTTTAACATGGAAAATAAGTCACTGTGGCAAAGAGGACAGGAACATTTCAGTTGGTCCTAGGAGGATGGACAGGATGTTAGCTAGTAGAAGGGAAAGAACATCCAGGCCAACATAAAAAACTGGATCTCTGCTCTCTGAGAACTATGCCTATGTCTAAAAGTAAAAGATACTTGGGGATACAGATCAGCAACACGAGTGGAGCCTAAGGTTCAGGCCCTGGTATGAAAAAAAAAAAAAGCAAGAAGACAAAAGCCAGCTTGGAGGTCTATAACCCCAGCACTTGGGAGCAGAGGCAGGAGGATGGCTGAGAGCTCAAAGCTGGCCTGGTCTACTTAGTGCGTCCCAAGCCAGGAGAGGCTACAAAACAAGACCTTGTCTCCAAACAACATTAAGGAATGAAAGGAGAGAGGGGAAGAAGGAAAGAGGCTATAGAAGGAGAGGAAGGGAAAAATTCCTTCCTAGAGCCCGCCAGGGTGATTCTGTCCTCTAGTCCTGTGATGCCGCCTCCTCCTCTCAGGAGCCTGAGGCAGGAAGATCACAAATGCAGGGCCTCCCTGAACAGTTTAGGAAACCTTGTCTCAAAAATACAAAACAAAACAACAAAAAACAACAACAACAAAAAAGTCTCAGCTGTGGTTTTCTTGCCTGGTTCGTGTGAGGCCTTGGGTCAACCTCGAACTCCTGGTTCATCTTCAACACTAGCAGCACTGGGTTTATAATTCCAGCGGGGCATGTCTGTAGTGGTGTATCCAGACAGGATTAACTGAGGGAAGGGAAAGGCACTCTGAATGTGAACAGTAGCAAACATCTTACACTGCTCACGAAGGGAAAAAAGCAAAATCTAGATGAGCATCACCGTTCATTCACCTTTGCCTGCTTCCTGACCATGGGTACAAGGCCACCTCACACTCCTGCTGCTGTGCTGTCCCTGCAACGATGGACTACACTGAAAGAGGAAGTGAAGTCTGGACGACGACGGAAGACAGGGAGGAAACAGAAATGCAGGGACATCTGGAGCGGTTATCTCACGGTTATCTGGTCAAAACAGCTGCCAGCAATTATCCCGTTTTACAGAAAGGAGAGATACCGTGACGTCGACATTCCTTTTCTGTGTCTGGAAACGTGTCTGGCCACAAGAAAGGAATTTCTCCTTTGATCCCAGTCTCGTGATCCCCTTAAGGCTGATAGGAAGATAAGTCCACCAAACAATGCAATTGCTGGAAGTAGTGCTGGAAAGCCCTAAGTACCAGAAAGCCTTGTGCAGTTGCTCAGTTGCAGAGGCAACGCCACAGAGCCCATCGACTGAATAAACTTCCTAATCCCCCACTCCATTCCTGCTGGTGAGCAGGCAGCTTCCCTCTGTCAAAAACACCTTAAACCACGAGACAAGCTAACCCTTCCTTGTGAGCCTAGCCTTTCACGGCTGAGCCATCTCTCCAGCCCAAGCTAACCCTTCCTTAAGTTGCTTTCTTCAGGTATATATTATTATACCAACAAGAGAAGTAAATCACTCCAGAACAAAAGCGACAATGACAGAAGACTGAGAACAAGGAGGGGGGGAGGGGGAGGAAAGGGAGGAGGAAGAGGAAGGGGGGAGGAGGGGGAAAAGGAGGGAGATAAATAGAGGAGGGAGAGGAGGAGGAGGGGGAGAAGGAGAAGGAAGAAGAGAGGGAGGAAGAAAAAGAAGGAGGAGGAGGAAGAGGGAGAGGAAGAGGGAGAGGGAGGAAGAAGAAAAAGAAGGAGGAGGAAGAAGAGGAGGAAGAGGGAGAGGGAAAGGGAGAGGGAGAGGGAGAGGGAGAGGGAGAGGGAGAGGGAGAGGGAGAGGGAGAGGGAGAGGGAGAGGGAGAGGGAGAGGGAGAGGGAGAGGGAGAGGGAGAGGGAGAGGGAGAGGGAGAGGGAGAGGGAGAGGGAGAGGGAGAGGGAGAGGGAGAGGGAGAGGGAGAGGGAGAGGGAGATGAAAATAAAGGAGGGAAGGGGAAGGAAAAGGAGAGACTAATTCCTGACCTAGAACCCAGAATAGTCCTGGGAGCCGAGCTTAGAATTGAAGGCCACTTCTAAGTTGTACCTTCTGCATGGCCTTCAACCCTTGCTTAACATCCCAATCAGTTTTCTCATCTGTAGAATGTGCTAATAATAAGTGTCTTGAGACTTTAGGGATGAATTGATGAAGAAACATCGGTGACAGCCTGACATTGGACCTTATAACATGAAAGGGAAAGCATTTTTAAAGGGGTGCAGTTTGTGACATGATCCACCCAAGCCCGATGACCTGAGTTTGGTCCCTGGGACCCACATGGTAGGAGAGCTCCCACAGATTGCCCTCTGATTTACACACACACACACACACACACACACACACCATGTATGTTTGTACATACACACACAATAAATAAATGTAATTAAAACAAAAGTGAAGCAGGAAAGTCTTTGCAGGTACAGCATCTGTGTCGGTTACCTGTCCTGTTTCTGTAACTACAGCAATTCAGGAAGGAAGGGTTTTATTGGGACTTGCAAACTGAGGGTCTAGTCCATCACAGCAGGGAATGCATGATGGGAGGGAGAGACAGCTGGGGAGAGATGCCTGCTGGTCTGCAGCTCACTTTCTCCTTTGCAGCCACTCCAGAGCCCCAGCCCATGAATCGAATTGGGACTGCCCACAGTTAGGATGGGTCTCCTCACCGCAACCTAATCTAGGCATGCTGTCATTCATGGGCTTGTCTCCTACATGAATCTAGGTTCTATCAAGCTGATAATATTAAGTATCACAACCCCAGACCAGAAGATGTCCAGGCATGTTGTAGATGTTTATAAACACACGGTGACTGCAAAAGTCAAGCTGCCCATTCAGCACTCTGGGCCTGCCTCACAAGGCCAAGCATCCTTCCTTGAATGGGTACCCAATCCCCGTCTCCTTGGTCTCTTTGGCATCCCTGCCTTTTTTCTTTAAACTTCCTTCTACCAGGTCCTGATGTCATCCTGCCTGTGCCCACAGAGTCCCTATTTCTATATATTTCCACTATAGATAATGCGCCCTCCCCCTAGCTTATGAGATGAACGCATTGTTTGTTACATAAAAATTAGGGAACATCTCAGAACATAATGAACTCACTTTAAAATGTAACAAAATTGTCTGCAGTCAATGAGGAGGAGAACAAACGAGGAACTGGGGATGAGAGTGCCTGGTCCCTCCTGTTCCCTGTACACACCAGGAGCTGATCTCTGCAGCTGCTCCAGAGTCGAGCCTGAGCCACACAGTTGCTTCATCATTACAAATCTTAGTTTCTTCACTGCTAATGTGAGAAAAACAGTAGTGCCTACTGTGTAAGATTATTGTGGGGGTTAAATTAAGTCAGTAATCTAAAATCCTCAGTGTCCCATATATTATAAAGATATTGGAGCTCTTATATTATAAAGATATTGGAGCCATAGAGATGGCTCAGCAGTTAGGAGCACTTGCTGGGAAGTGGACCGAAGGACCCAAGTTTTGTTTCCAACACCCACGTCATCAGGTGTCCCACAGTCTCCAATAACTAACTCCAGCCCCAAGGGATCAAAAGCCCTCCTCTGGCTTCTCATAGCTCCCACGTAATGTGGCATACACTCACAGAGACACACAGACATACATTGAGAAATGTAGGGGTTCTTTTTTCCTACTAAAGAAAATAGTAAGCCCTACTGACAAGTGTCCATAGTTTCTGAACTTTCCCCTTCCCCCTGTCCGATTAGCCAGTCCCATCAGACTGTAGAATTTTCATCAGTGGGATGCCTCACTGGGCTTACTATCTGGGTTTGGGTCCTGATGCGCCCACCCTTTTCACAAAAGGAAACTACCTTGCCGGACGACTCCAGTTTTGTTCATATGTGACGCACACATAAATAAAAATAAATCTTTTAAGAAGTTGTCAGGGTTCCTGTTTGGTGTCTGTGGGGTTTTTGTTTTGTGATAAGGTCTCTTGTAGCCAAAGCTACTTCCTTGTCTTCTTGCACCCACCTCCCTACTGCTGGGATTACCGGCCGGCAGCACTATGCTTACTATTATTGACATTGTTTCTACCTATCAACATTTTCATCCCCCAAAGAGGCCGCAACCTAAGAGGAAACACCTTTGTTGATAGCTGCAGTTTCCAAGACACCATGGTTAGTAGAATAGGAAAGCTTAGGTGAGCTTCCAGGGGAAGTCCTGGGTGCTCTAACCTCATTAGGTCACGCCAGGCACCAGACTCCCTCCCAGAGTGAGGACTTTGCCCAGACATGCACCAGGACATAGCAGAGAGGAGAGAGCTGCTGTGGGGACGGGGCAGGGGCAGTGGAAGTGACTCAGGTTTTTGAAAGTGAAAGAACGGGAATTCACCTGCCAGCTTGTCCTTAGGGCTGCCAGCCTTCTCTGACCTTCATCATGGCTATGCCCCGAAATGAGCAAGCTGGGACCGGCTCCTCTGTGACACACCTACTACCCTGCCTTTTGCCCTTCTAGGCATTGATTGCCCACGGGACTCTCCTTCCACCTGCCTCCACCTCTAATGTTCGTGTTGAGCAGATTGCTCCAGGGCAGAGTCCACAGGTGAAGGAGGCACTCACGCACAGGGTGACTGAGCGGATTGCTGGGTGGGGTGACAGGATGCATGGCTTAAACTTTTCAAAAACTGCCTGGGAGTTCCACTGTTGACACCATCACCACATGACACAGGGAGAGCTGGCAGGATTAAAAGATGTTTTCCATATGACTTAGCACCTTGTATATCTACGGCTCTCCACTTCTGCTTCTGGGGTCCATCCATTAAACGGTTATCATTTTACCTGTACATGGCAGTGAAGAACTGAATTTTGTCATGCTGAATGAGTGTGTGTGTGTGTGTGTGTGTGTGTATACACATGTAAACTGTGTTAACATGAAGCAGGTATGTAGCTCAGGGGTAGAGTCCTTGCCTAGCATGCTTGAGGCCCTAGGGTCCATTCTCAGAACAATAAAGTGTTTGACTATTACATTAAATATAAACTGGAAAAAGGCAGAGGTTTTTGTTTTTGGATTGTTTGTTTGTTTGTTTGTTTGTTTTCGAGACAGGGTTTCTCTGTATAGCCCTGGCTGCCCTGGAACTCACTTTGTAGACCAGGCTGGCCTCGAACTCAGAAATCCGCCTGCCTCTGCCTCCCGAGTGCTGGGATTAAAGGCGTGCGCCACCACGCCCAGCGAGATTTTTTTTTAAAAAAATAATGTTTTATATAAATTCTCTAAAGCTGGGTATAGTGGTGCACTTTTTAAATCTCAGGTCTCAAGATCAAGGCCATCCTAGTCTATGCCTTAAATTTCAGGTCAGCCAAGGGCTACATAGTAAGACCTCTCTCTCTCCATATATATATATATATATATATATATATATATATATATATATATAAAACACATGTGTATATTTAAAGATTGTGTATATATGTCAATGTATATGTATATATATAACACATGTGTATATTTAAAGATTGTGTATATATGTCAATATATATGTATATATATATGAATTCTCAAGAATGTATTTTGAATATATTCATCACTCAGATCCTCCCAGATCCTACTCATCCAACTTCCTGCTGATTCTCTCTCTCTCTCTCTCTCTCTCTCTCTCTCTCTCTCTCTCTCTCTCTCTCTCTCTCTTCTCCTCCCCTCCCCTGTATCCCTCCCCAGTTTCTGTTGCCTGCTATTCTTGCATGTGGAGCCTACCTAGGGTATGGTCGCTATACCTTGGGGTCCAACCATGACTTACCCTCTCCGGGTAGCTATCAACCACAGTGGTTCCTCAGCTGGGTGTGACCTTCCTGGCCACCTCCCCATTCCACGCTGGTATTGTTTCTGCTTTGTCTCGCTCACCGTGGTGTGCAGGCTGTGAGTGTGAGAGAGCTGTTGTGGTGCTCTTGAGTGGATCCCTTGTCTGCTTGAGTGTCTGATGTATAGAGACTCAGTTAATATTCACTTAAAGAAGAAACAGGCCAGGCAGTGGTGGCGCACGCCTTTAATCCCAACACTTGGGAGGCAGAGGCAGGTGGATTTCTGAGTTCAAGGCCAGCCTGGTCTACAGAGTGAGTTCCAGGACAGCCAGGGCTACATAGAGAAACCCTGTCTCAAAATAACAAAGAAGAAGAAATAAAGGTTGCACGAGTGCATTAAATAATCCAGCATTTAAAAATAATCCACTTAAAAATTATATACTTGCATACTGTGTGTGTGGCAAGTACCTATACCTGCTGAGACATTTCCCAGGCTAGCCTGGAGTTTACTATTATGTAAACCAGACGGCTGGGAACTCACAGAGGCTCGCCTGCTTCTGCCTCCCGAGTACAACCAATCGCCACTCCGGTAATTTTTTGTTTTTTCTAAATCCACTATTTTTGTAACACTGTCCACTATGTCTTAGTTAGAAGAAAATACTGAAACCCGCTGGAAAGGACCGGCCTGAAGATCCCCTCAGCTCTACAATGCGTGATAATAGGACTTCCGTGGACAGTGGACTTCATTTAGCGTCATCGGATCTTAATTATCAGCTAATTAGTTCTCAGCCTGGAGCAGTTCTCCCTCCAACCAGGGAGACATTTGGAAACCCAAAGGGGTGTTTTTGGCGTCACAGTGATGAAGGAGGTTGTTGCTGGAATGTGAGGCTAAGGAGTCAGGGATGCCAGACGACCCGCCAAAGACATGCTAATGAGCCTCCGGAAGAAACACCACCTGGGTGGTCAAATCCCAAGGGTTCTAATTGTGTCTCCCGGACTCCACCCCCGTACTGGCACAGACAGGATTGTTATAGATAGGTCAGCAGAAGGTAATGGAGGCATCAGGAAACCAGGGAAAGGGTGGGAGGTGACGTGAAGGACTGCTGATAGGGATAGGCATCCCTGGGCTTGAAATAAACCCATTCCGTGGCATCCTCGGATGCTCCCGGGGTGTTTAAAGGAGAAGCCACGCCAGACTAGGGCGTACTGAAAGCTGACGGTGGAAAGAAAAGATCCATGAGCCCTGCCAGGAAAATCCCAGGGTGGATCCCAGGTCAGAGGCCCAGACCTGACAGCTCCTCCACGCCTCCAAGAAAAAGTACAACAAATTCCGTTCCCCACGCTCCCCAAGGAGTGAAGGTGGTGCAGCCCAGGCCAGATCTGCGCCCCCGGGCTCCGCGGTGTTGGAAGCCACCCGCGTGGGAAGGCCCAGCTGCATTTCCGCCCTGCACTGCGCTCGCACCTCCCAGCCCCTGCCCGCGCTACCGTCTTACGGCCACTAGGTGGTGCCTGCGCTCTAGTGGGCGCCTGTCTGGCGCCGACGAGGGAGACAGATGGAACCAGAGTCCTAGGGTTCCGGGGAGTGGAGGACAGCGCCGGCAGCTAAGGTAAGGATTCCTCGGGCGTGTCCCTAGAATGTCTGAGGCTGGGGTGGGTTGGCCGCCGCGCAACCTCGTTTGTGGTTTGCAGTGATGACCAACGAGGACAGAGCAGCCACATGTGCTGTTGCCCCAAGAGGACCTGGAGCCCCGCAGTCCCAGAGCTGGGCCTAAGCTGAGCAGAACCCCAGGTCCCTGGCTCGCACTCAGACATCCTTCACGAGCCTGGGCCTCCGGAAGGCACGCCCAGCCCCCACACAGCAAGTCTTCAACACAGAAAGGTGGGACTGCTGTCCTAGGGTTCCTCCAGTTGAGCTGAGGGGAGAACAGATCGCAGCACTTCTCAAACTTGGGCATGCATTGATTGTTGGTTATTGGATAGTAAGGCATGCTGCTGTCTAGGTTCCATGCCTCCACCCCCACCCCGAGCCCCAGATGTAATTGGTTTGAGTTGGACGTTGGGAGCTCTTATTAAAAACTTCCCCCAGGGGATTCCAGCTTGCAGCCAGATTCAAGGGCTCTTTGACCAAAAGAGTTAGAGAAGAACCGAGGGGTCCCTATTACAAGCCCGGAAGGCTTCTCTTCCCTCCCCCTCCTTCTTGCCTTTTCAACCAGCAATTACCTCTGCCTTTGGGCTGTCAAACTCAGTGTGACAAGCCAACACCCTACCCCAAAGGGTGGAACTCAGAAGTGCCAGAGAAAAGAGAGCCAATCAAATCATGTACAGTATGAAAGGGTTCCCCAAGTGGGTAGGAGGAGAGAGGGATTCTCCCCCACTCTAATCCCAGATGAGTGCAGGAGTGGATCCACGCCTGCACTCATCCTTCTGATCAATGGAGCCAAGCATACCCGGGGGCGGCGGGGGGGGGGGGGGGGGACTTTGTAACTAGTAAAAAATGGCCCCGTGTATCTTATGTAACAGCCAAGTGTTAGCAGCAGGAGCCTGGACTCTCCACAGCCAGCCCTCCCTTATTTGTGACCTTAGATAACTCACTCAATCACCCTTACTTTCAGTTTCCACATCTATAGAATGGGTACAGAGGTATAAAACTCTCAAGAGTTGCTCTGGGAACGATTAAGACTGAAAGCCTGTGTTTACAGATAGTAGTTCTGTCTGTGCCAGGCATGGTTCATCCTGTGCACCATCACAACTCTTATCATAATCCGCAGAGTAGCAGGTACTGTGGACAGACGTAACCCATCTGGGAGCTAAGATACCCCACTTTGATGTCCCAAAAGCTGGGACTTAGAAGCCGAAGGGCTTGCTGGAAGTTATCAACATGATCAGAGGCAGACTAGGAGCTAGGAATGTGGCTTTGTTGCTACAGTGCTTGCTAAGTATACATGAGGCCCTAGGTTCACACACACACACACACACACACACACACACACACACACACACACACGACAAGCAGATACCTAGTCCAGGGGTGAACCCATGGTCACGAGCATGTCCCTTCCACTGAACTTCTTCAATCCATCAATGGAAATATAATCGTTACCCAGCACTTACTGTGTGCCAGGTAGGCTTCCTGACACAAACCATAAAATGTGGGCAAGACAGAGAGGGGTAAACCAGCCCTCTATGAACTCATACACAACAATGAAAACAGCTAGGAGTTCACGAGATCTACATTATATTTAACAAACTCAAAGACTTGCTAAATTGGATTGTGTCTCCCCAAAAAAATACCCCTGGTACTTTGACAGTCATATTTGAACTTTTCAGAACATCAAAAATATTGTCGCCTGAGTTCGGTGTGTTAGTGCACACCTTTAATCCCAACACTCAGAAGGCAGAGGCAGATGGTTCTCTAAGTTGGAGTCCAGTCTGGTCTACAATTTGAGTTCCAGAAAGCCAGGGCTATCCAGAGAAACCCTGTCTTTTTTTTTTTTTTTTTTTAGGTTTTTCGAGTCAGGGTTTCTCTGTATAGCCCTGGCTGTCCTGGCACTCACTTTGTAGACCAGGCTGGCCTCGAACTCCGAAATCCGCCTGCCTCTGCCTCCTGAGTGCTGGGATTAAAGGCGTGCGCCACCACGCCCGGCTAGAAACCCTGTCTTGAAAAAACAAAAACAAAGAAAAGAAAAAGTTGTCACCCAATGTCCCTGTCCTGAGCTGAGGTCAAACAAGAAAAAGTTTTGTCATCTCTCTTCAGGTGTCCATCTGCAAACAATGGCTGGCTTCTATTATAATGGCTTCCCTTCTGGCTTTCGGGCTTTACTAGGGATACAAAAGTCACATGCGTTTTTGTGCAAGGTGAACTTTACTGTCAATCTTGGTCTTTCCCTGGACCAGCAGTTTGCAGGAGGTCCCTTTCTTGTTGTGCAGGGCAGCAGCAATGAGCTGCCTCTCTCAGGCAGCAGCCATGTGATCAGAAGGGGAAATACCTACAGGCTCCGACGTGCCCTGTTGCTGAAGCTAGCATGTTCAACAGGTTGGGTGCATGCAGTGTACCTCCAGCCTACAATATTTTCTGCTTCCAGTAGGTTTGTGGGTATTGAGGGCCGTCATAATGTAGAGGCTATTTGCATAAACTAGTATCTGTTCTATGGTCTAATGGGTACCATAATATGTGTGTGTGTGTGTGTGTGTGTGTGTGTGTACTTTTTCTTGGTGACTTGATAACAATGGTCCCTGATCTTGATGCTGACCGATATCCCAAAGCTCAGAAGTCAGTTATGTGTTTTGTGGTAGAATTCATGTTGGAAAATCTTTCTTCAGACAAGGGTTGTGGTGCTGTTGGTGGAGAAACAACATATATTAAATATGAAAGTAGACTGGTGGTGGACTTTACCTAGCATGTACGAGGCTCTGGGTTCCATCTTCAGCACTACATACACACAGATCTTTAAACAGGTAAACATAAAACAAGACTGTGCATTGACCTTGGGTATAGATAAAGTGCGAGATAAGGTGTCCTAGATACAAAGCACAAATGTGTAAAGGTCTGGAAGTGGCTAAGATTGGGGTAAGGTTAGAGATTTCTGCTGATCCAAAGGCTGGGGATTGTGGTGGTCAGAGGGAGCTACACTAAAATAGTAATATGCTGGAGGGAGCTTGGGTCAGGTGGCATTGTGTTTGGTGGCCAGATCTTATTTCATCCAATTAACACAGTAATCCTGGCAGGCTGGCCAGGATCTTTTCCATCTTTGACAGGTTGATGTTATCATTGTCCTATGCTATGAAAAGAGTTGCTCACCTAGTGTGATGGCGTGTGCCTTTAATCCTAGCACTTTGGGGACAGAGGCAGGTAGATCTCTGTGAGTTCGAAGCCAGCCTGGTTTACATAGCGAGCTCCAGGACAGCCAGGACTACATAGAGAGGTTCTGCCTCAAAAGTAGGTAGATAGGGGGCTGGGCTGAGAATAAGATCTCAAAACTTACACAGCTGGGGTGCCTGGAGTTAGGATTTATGAGTTTAATCCTTGGCCTTAGGAGGCAAAGGCAACAAGATCACAAGTTCAAGGACAGCCTTAACTACATAGGAAGTTAGGTAAACCTGGACCATATAGTGAAAAAATGTCATTAAAATTTTTTTTACTCTGGTAATAAGTAGCAATACCCTAACACACACATACACGTATACACACACACACACACCACACCTCACTCCCACCCCTACAGGCTGTCTTGCATAGTGTTCAGCAGACTTTTGGGTCAGATTTCAGAGTACTTACTGCTGGTGGTTTGGTTTGGCTGGGACAGACATCAATGACTAAGCTGTAGCAAAGCCACCAAACATGAATGAGATTACCAGGGCCCCAAGCAGGAAACTCACATATATTATATTTTTTTTAATAAAAGTATTCCTTATATAAAGCTATCAGTGGCTCACTGCAAGCCTCTGTGATAACTGCCTCAGGCATGGGACACTGGCACACAGCTATGCCAACAGGAAAAGAGAAGCTGTGATCCCAGATGTCCCTGAATTGCCTGGGCTTGGCATTTAGCACTCCCTTCCCTGAGGAGCCAGGCCTGAGCCTGCCCTTTGTCCCTGATTATGACCCAGGAGTCAGCCAACCTTTTCTGTGAAGGTCATGACCTCTGCAAACCACATGACTCTAGCTGCAGTTATTCGAGTCTGCCGCTGTAGGATGAACATAGTTCCACTGAGGCTGGATGTGGAAGTGAGTCTAGCTGTGCTCCAGGAAAGCTTGAGAGTCGCTGAACTTTGCATTTAGTATAATTGAAAAGAAGGCTTTAAAAAATTGCAGGGATCAGGCTGGAGAGATGGCTCAGTGGTTAAGAGCCCTGGCTGTTCTTCCAGCAGTCCAGAGTTCAATCCCCAGCAACCACATAGTGGCTCACAACTATTTGTAACAGGACCTGATGCCCTCTTCTGGTGTGTCTGAAGACAGCTACAGTGTACTCATATAAATAAAATACATAAATTTTTTTTAAAAAATTGGGGGCCTGGGGTCTGTGCATGTTGGCTCATGCCTACGATCTTTGCACCAGGAAGCTGAAGCTGGAGGATCCTAAAAATTGAAGACCAGCCTCAAAACCAAACAATTGGGGAAAAAAAATAACACACACACACACACATCATGTGTGTGTGTGTGTTGTTAGGAGCAAATTCAGTGATTTTCCTGTGCTAAACAAGCCCCCTACCACTGAGCTACCAATGTCCTCAAACCCCTTCCCCCAAGAGCCCCTACCCACAACCCCACTGTCATCAGATGCTTTCCCTGGCCCAAATTCCTGGGGTCAGGTGACCTTTCTGTTTCAGCTTCCTAAGTAGCAGAAACTGTAAGCATGTGTCATCCACCAGGTTGGCTTCATGGAGTTTTAAAAATTATATCTTAAACTATTACCCTTTAATTTTTATTATTATTTTTTTAACCTTTGAGATGGAAAAAAAAATCCTTCTGACCTCACAGGCTGTCTGTATGAGGATGGGCAGTGTGCAGATATGAGTCGGGCTATTTTGCAGGCTCTTGATCCAGAATTTTAAGGAGCTGAAGGGAAGAGGGAAGTGACCCAGTGAAGAGGCAAGGTCACCTAGGGTGTTTCCCCTGGAGTCTGCCATTGGCTTAGAGTTACTGCTAAGCCATCCTCTTGAATACATCTGGCCTGAGCAGCTGCTAGGCGTACTTTGTGGCTAGAAAACGACCTACGGCAGAAGGAAGTGGGAGGCACCACAGCCTCTGGATGCTCTGGAAGGAGGCACGAGCCAGCCAAAGCATCTGCCACACAGGGATGCTTCTCGTTGACTAGGTACCTTGTAAGATGATTTGGGTGGCACTGGAGATGGTGAGGATAGGAAGGGCTATCCCCGTCTACAATCTTCCTTCTGCCCTGCCTGCTTCAACAGCACCCTCAGGACACCTTTCTTGCAGGACCATGTGCTTTATCACACAGGCCTTTCTTTCACTTCCTCGGCTAACCAATTTTTTCTTTCTGACGGCAGTCAATTAGTAGACGGCTCAGGAAAGTGCTAGGATGTTCTAGGGCCTCACACATGTTAAGCAAGTGCTTACCCTCTCAGCCCTCTAGAATACCTCTGTGACACATGGCTTTTCTCCTTTTTAATTGAGACAACACTCTTCCAGTTGAGCGTTTAACAGGCAAGAGTAAATGTGGTTATTTAATAACATTGCTAAACTCATTACAATTTCTGCACAAGTCCCAGCACCTAAGCAAAACAAATGTAACCCAGACAATATCCTCCTCTTCAAACCCATGATGTGGAAACTCTGTTTCAAGAACAACAGTAACAACTGAACTCACTCCCTTAAGAGGAACAATTTGAAAACTTTGTTTCATCTTTATCTTTGCGGTTACTATCCACACAGGCCAAATGTTACTGAGATGTGAGTATAGAAGTATTACAAAGTTTCCTTTGAAATAATTAATAGGGGTGAGTGAACTCTGGCCTGAAGACTGGAGTTCAGACTTGAATCTCTTTAGTCCCATCGCATCTCTTTAGTCCCAGCACTTGGGAGGCAGAAGCAGGTGGATCTCTTGAGTTTGAGGCCAGCCTGGTCTACAGAGCCAGTTCCTGGCCAGCCAAGGAAGGCTACACAATGCAACCCAGTCTCAAACAAGACAAAAACACTGGCCGGGCGTGGTGACGCACACCTTTGATCCCAGCACTCGGGAGGCAGAGGCAGGTGGATTTCTGAGTTCGAGGCCAGCCTGGTCTACAAAGTGAGTTCCAGGACAGCCAGGGCTACACAGAGAAACCCAGTCTTAAAAAAACAACAACAAAAAAAACAAACCACTGGGCAAACCTAATGGCCTTGTGTAATCCTAGAGTTCTGGAGGTAGAGACCTGCACCAGGACAAGCTGCCTAGCTGGAATCAGCAAATTCCTGTTTTAACAAGAGATTTCACCTCAATAAAGTGGGGGGGGGATGTGATTCTGAAAGACACTTGAGGTCAACTTGGGTATGACATGCCATACAAGCACATGCATGAGCCCCTGCACACATTCGAACATGTATACCCATGTGTACATGAAAACCTCAATTAATGAATTAATCCATTGGAATTGAGGAATGATGACTATGCCTGTAATCCCCATCCCAGGGAGGCAGAAACAGAAATACAATGAGTTCAAGACCATCTAGGATGTATCAAGACCGCCAACACCCTGTCTCAGTTTTTTTAAAAAGCAACAAGAGGGGCTGGAAAGATTGCTCAATAATTGTGAATACTGCTCTTTCAGAGAAATCAGGGTCAATTCCCAGCACCCGTGGGCAGCTTATTGCTACCTGCAACTCCCATCCCTGGGCATCCTAGGGCACCTGGCCCACACATGGTAGGTAGACACCCAGGCAGACCAAACACTAATGCAATGAAATGAACGATTAAAAGAGCAACAAGAGCCGGGCAGTGGTGGCACATCCCTTTAATCCCAGCACTTGGGAGGCAGAGGCAGGCGGATTTCTGAGTTCGAGGCCAGCCTGGTCTACAGAGTGAGTTCCAGGACAGCCAGGGCTACACAGAGAAACCCTGTCTCGAAAAAAACAAAATCAAACAAACAAAAGAGCAACAAAACCTTGGTGAAATTAATTTTTAGAAATCGTGTGTCATTTAAGGCATAAAGGATTAAATAGTAAGATAGGCAGGGTAGGGCTGGTGAGATGGCTCAGTGGGTAAGAGCACCCGACTGCTCTTCCAAAGGTCCAGAGTTCAAATCCCAGCAACCACATGGTGGCTCACAACCATCCGTAATGAGATCTGGCGCCCTCTTCTGGAGTGTCTGAAGACAGCTACAGTGTACTTACATATAATAAATAAATAAATAAGAAAAAAAAAAAGATAGGCAGGGTAGTGTCTGGAGAAACTGCTCAGCAGCTAAGAGCGCTGGATGCTCTTGTAGGGGACCTGGGTTCAGTTCCTAGTGCCCACATTGCACATCACAACCATCTGTAAGTCCAGTTCCAGGAAATCTGACACCATCTTCTAACAGTCTAACATCTGTAAGCATCGGGCAAGCCGGGCACAAACATGAGGCAAAACTGTTCATATGCCTAAAATAAATAATTAAAAAAAACTTTTAGATAATAGCTGATATCAGTCTGCCAGGCTCCGGGTGTGGTAGTGTATGTCTTTTCACCTTCTTCTTCTTCTTTTTCTTTGTTATCGTTGTTTTCTGGGTTTTTGTTTTGAGACAAGGTGTCACTATGTAGACCGGGCTGGCCTCAAACTCACAGAGATCCACCTACCACCACATCAGTTCTGATCTTCTTTCCCTCTCTTCCTGTCTCCCTTATCCAAGGTCCCCCATCCCTGACCTAGCCTGACCTCCCTTGAACTCAGTCCTCTTACTTCATTTTTCTAAGTGCTAAGATTAGGCATGTGCCAGTTCACCTGCCTATTTAATTGCTACATAGTAACTGAGTGTGTTTATGAGACATGGTATACTGTTGTGTCCGGCCAGCAGATCACAGGTGGTTCTAGCCTGGAAAGGCATTTTGGAAACCTGGAAGAGAAGAGGGGCTAGGCGGCGCGAGATAAAGATGTAGCTAAGACAGTCATCCTGATCGAAGCTCAATTTTACTAATCCACACACAGTTATGAAGCAGGGGAAGGGGGCCCGATTCCCGCCAAATAATCTTGGGGTCCAGTAGCAGGGTGACCACATGTATGGCTCTGGAACAGCAAAGGGGCAGGCTACAGCAGTGGGCGTGGCAGAACGATTGAGCGGGAAGCTCCACCCCTGAGCAAGCAGGTTTCAGGCTGAGGGAGGGGAGACTACAGTATACTACTTAAATACTCAAGAGTATATGATGATTAAATCTCTCTCTCTCTCTCTCTCTCTCTCTCTCTCTCTCTCTCTCTCTCTCTCTCTGTGTGTGTGTGTGTGTGTGTGTGTGTGTGTGTGTGTGTGATCTTCAACATAAGTTCCAGATCAGAGTGGATTACACAGTGAGTCCCTGTCTGAAAACAGCTGAAGAGCAGACCCTGCCTGAACCATGGTCCAGTGATTAAGAGCACAACCTGCTCTTTTAGATCATGGAAGCTGGGTTCCAGCACCCAAGCCTCTAACCCTAATCACCAAGAGGACCTGACGCTTCCGGATGGATGCGGACTCACGTGTACACACACACATGCACATATATGGAAATACAATAATAAAAATAAATCAAAGGCACACAAAATGAACAAACCAAAAGGCATGTGCCCTGTGTAGCTCTATTTCTGTATCCACTCTACCCTTTCTCTGACCACCCTCCCCACCTCACCAAAAACCATGGTTTCATACCGTGCTAACCCTTTTTTTTTTCAGCTTCCATATTCAAGTGAGAACACATAATGTTTGTCTTTTAGTATCTGACTCATTTCACTTAACATAATATCCTCCAGGCTCATCCACACTGCCACAGCTTGTAAATTAATTCATTTCAATGGGCTCTCCTGTAGCCTAGACTGACTTTGACTTCATCATAACCCAGATCCTCTCAAGAACAGGAATTACAGTTGTATCCCACTCACCCAGCAAGTAGCAAGATTTTTGTTCTTCTTTTGTGGCCGAATAATATTCTACCACATTTTCTTTTTTGGCTTTACTTCCTGTGTGTCTGCCCACATTCCATTCACGCACTTTTTCACTGGTGGACACCGGGTTGATCCCTCCGTATGGCTACCGTGAATGATGCTGTAGGAGTATAGATGTCTCTTCAGCATCTCATTTCCCTTTGTTTGGATATACACTCCCGGGAAAGTTTGCTGGATCGTCTGATAAGTCTATGCCAGGCCTCCATACTGTTTTTCATAGCGACTGTACTAATTTACATTCCCACCAGCAGCAAAAGAGTGTCCCTTTCTCTGCAGCCTGCTGGCCACCCTTCTAAACACTTTGTGCGTACAATTCAATCCGTCTTCATTGCAGCCGTCGGGGTTAAAGACTATTTAAATGAGATACTGTTCCTAGCCCCATTTCACTTCTGAGCAAACCAGCTGAAGAGGGTAAAAACTGTACTTAGAGTTACAGAGGGAGGGAGGGACAGGCCGGGGATAAACTCAGGTGGTCTTCCTCCAGAACTGCAGGTTAAACGCTGTTAACCTCAACCACCCCTTACCACTGCACTCACACTGGGGATTAAATATAGGACCTCATGCATGCTAGGCAGGTACTCTCCAGCTGGGTAGATAATAATAGATATTAATGATAGATAGATAGATAGATAGATAGATAGATAGATAGATAGATAGATAGATAGATAGATATTAATCTATCCCAACTGATTTTTAAACATTTCCTAAGAAAGGCTCTTTGAGGCAGGCCTCAAATTTGGAATTCTCCTGACTCAGCTTCCCCAGCTGTTGGGATTTTAGGGCTAAACCTAGGGCCTCCGAAATGCTTGCCCATGGTCTACTCCTGAGCCGATCACCAGCCTGAGACTGTGTGCTTAGTCACAGCACTACATTGCTTTTCACAGAGCTGACAAAGAGAAAGGAAAGGGGCAAGTGATTCATGAATAAATGAAGTAAAATGTGATTTTTAAATGTGTTCCCCCTCTCTCTGCCTTCCTGCCCTCTGGGAGTCTGGGCACAGGAAAGGCCTGGCTCACCTCTGCCCTCCCCTTCACCTCTCTACCAATAAACTCTCTCCTTTCTTGCAACTGAAAAAAAAAATACCTCTTAAAAAAAAACATTAAGCCAAGAGGTTGTGGCTCATGCCATTAATCCCAGCAGAGGCAGGTGAATCTCTGAGTTGGAGACCAGCCTAGTCTACAAGGTTAGCTCCAGGACAGCCAGGGCAAATCAGAGAAACCTTGTCTTGAAAAAAAAACAAGAGCAACAGCAACAATAGTAATATAATTTTGTTTTGTTTTTGAAACAAAGTCTAACTATGTAATCCTGACTGTCCCAGAACTCGCTATGTAGGAGATGGTGCCCTGGAACTTGGTATGAAGACCAACCAGGCTGGCCTCAAACTCAGAGATCTCTTTATCTCTGACTCCCAAGTGCTGGGATTAAAGGATTCACCATCATACCTGGCTATATGTTTTTATCTTTATTTTATTTCTTATCATCATTGCATCTGTGTGGTGGTGGCAGTGGCAGGGTCTATGTGGAGGTCAGAGGACAGTTGGCTCTCTCCTTCCACCATGCAAGCAGAGGCTCAAACTCAGTCACCAGGCTTGCATGGTGGGCCCTAGTAGAAGATGCTGAGCAGTCTCGCTGGTCCCTTTTCTTGCCTTTTTTGAGACAGGAACTCATATTGTGGCCCAGACTGGCTTTGAACTTGAGGTAGTACTCATACCTCTGCCTCCCAAGAACTAGGATTACACTTGTGTGCCACCAGGCCGGCAAGGCCCCTTGGTTTTGGTTTTGTTTTGTTTTTTTTTTCCCAGTCGCTCTATACCTGCTACCTCTTGGCTGTTGTGCTTTCTCCTGGAGCCTCCGAGAATAATCTCTCCCCTTTCCATCACAGCAATTCTGATTGGCGACAGGATGCCAGGTCTTCCTAGATCTTTGCTTCTGTCACTTGAGCGTTGCCATTTCCTTCAGTTTGTTCTGTAACTCATCCTTGGCACCTTCCCCCAAGTACAGGGCCTCCTTCTTCCTTTTTCTCTTCTCTTAAACTTACAATGTTGGTTTTGTTATTGATTTGTTCTTTCTTTCATGGTCATTTTGGGTCAGGGCAGATGACTGTGGCTGGGTCATGGATGTACTGAAGGCTCACTGCTTAGTCAAGTCAAAAGGGAGGCAAGGCTAGGGAGAGGCTCAGTGGGAGAACACCTGCCTGTCATGTGCAAAGCATTGGTTTCAGTCCCCAGCACACTCCTCACCCTAAAATAGGAGGAGCCATGCTTACCCGTAAAGAAGAAATCCCTCCTGATCCAAATCATTCTAGGCTGGAGGGTGGAGGTCCAGAATCTTTGCAAGCCGGGAGTGGAGCTTCTTCTGTGTACTTGGAGATAATCCAACAGAAAGGGATGAACCAATCTAACTTGACAGAGGTTGGTGACTAAGCCAGACCACAAACATTAAATCACAATGGGAGAGGGAACTGGGAAACAGCCTGAACCCCTTCTGTGAACTCCGTCAGCACATTCCTCAACCTCCATGCAGCAGGCCACATGGAAAGTCACATTCTAGTTTGAAGGCTGGTATTCACGGAAGCAAACCAAGGTGGGCAAGATAAATGACTTCATATCCAGGAGAGCCTAAGATATTTGCGTCCACTAAAGAGAGCCCAGAACTGCAGCTCCCCTGGCGGAATTCCCCACCCCTCTGCCCATGGCAGACATGACTGGTCAATTACTGACCTAGTTCTTTCCTGTTATTCCAGGTACCAGCCTGAAAAAAAACCTCATGAGTATCCTGAAGGGGCTGGTGAGGTGACTCAGTAAGTCAGGTCCCAGCCATTCAAGTACAGAGATCCGAGCTTGGATCCCCACACCCTCATAAAAAGCCAGACATTGTGAATGTGTGTGTATGTGTGTGTGTGTGTGTGTGTGTGTATGTGTGTGTGTGTGTGTGTGTGTGTGTGTGTATGTGTGTGTGTGTGTGTGTGTATGTGTGTGTGTGTGTGTGTGTGTGTGTGTGTGTGTGTGTGTGTGCAGTCCTGGGGGTATATGGAGATGGGCAGATCCCTGCAGTTTGCTTCAGGCTCCAAGTTCAGGGAAGACACTGTCTCAGTTAATTAAGTAGGGAAGGGCTGTGAAATGCCTCAGCAGGTAAAGGTGCTTGGACAGACCAAGTTTGAGGAGCTAAATTCAACCCCGGGACCCTTGTAAAACATGGAAGGAGAGAACAGACTCCACACGGCATGCCCCCTCCCACCCCCCAAAGATGTTGTTGTTGTTGATGATGATGGTGATGATGATGATGATGATGATATTTAAGATTAAAAAAAAAAATAATAAGGTAGAGATTGGTGGAGGAAGAAGACCACCAAGATGGAGCTCTGGCCTCAGCAAGCACACGCACAGACAAGCACCCCTGCCCAGATAAGCTTGAACACACATGAGTACAGGCATGTAACACACAGGAAACAAAACAAAACAAAAAAAGGTAAGGAGGCTGAAAAGGGAAAAGAGAGAGACTTCCTGGAAGCTCTGGCCAGACCTCAGAGTTGCCAGTGTTGCTTAATGAAGTTTGCAGAGTTCCCATTAGCCTGGCCAACGAGAGACAACCCAGGCTCTCAGAGGCGTCCCTTGGCGCTGCTCTCGAGCATCTACCGTATTATTTCTGTCTGCCTATTATTTCCACAGCATTCATTAATACAGCCTGCCTGTCCGTTTGCTTTTCTCTTTTCTCATTGTCAAGTCTTGATTTGATTTCCAGGCCTTGCTTGGCCCGCTTTGTCTCGAGACACATCCTGTTCCTTCCTTAAGGACTGTGGCAGATTGGTAACAGAGGATGTTGTATGTGGGGCTTCCACTGGCGAATCACACATTTTAACCAAATGTGTGACGTCAAGCAAAGCAGCAACTTCTTGCAATCAGGAAGTGCTTTGCTGGCTGAGGGTGTAGCCCAGTGTTAGGGTGCCAGCCCATCCTACACAAAGCCCTGGGTTCTATCCCCAGCTCAGCATAAAAACCATGTCTGTAAAGGAGGTGGAAAGATCGCAAGTTCAGGGTCATCCCTGCCTGTGAGTTCAAAGCCAGCCTGGCCACATTAGACCCTGTCTCCAAAAAAGAGAAGAAAACAAAACAAAGCAGTTGAATGTGATGTAGACTTCGTTCTGCTATAGAAAGGGCAGCGTTGCAGGAAATTGAAGGGGTCTTGTTGTTTTATTTTTCTGTTTATTTGTGAGCAAGCGAGTGTGGGTGTGCATGTGTACGCATGGATAAGCCACACCGTAGTGAGCAGGTCTGTTCCAAAGCTGGTTCTTCCCTTCCACCTTGTTGACGCAGGGTGTCTGTTGTTTTTGTTGTGGTGATGCGTACGCTAGGCTGCTTCCTGTCTCCACCTTCGGCCTCCCGGTAGGACTGAGTGTACAGATGTGCACCCACCTTTGGCTTCTGGTTCTAGGGCTCTAATTCAGGACCTCAGACTAGCCTGGCAAATGCTTTTACAGAGCTATCTCACTGGCCATGCATGACAGTTTTAAGTCGTTTATGGCTGTTATCTTTCAGCTTGGACCTAGGTATGATGGACAAGGGCTGCTGGTTTGTTTGTTTGTTTTCGGGGTTATTGTTTTGTTTTGTTTTCAGTGCTAGGGATCGGACCTCAGGCCTCACACTTCTTAAGTTGGCTGCTGTTGAATATTGCGTTTGATTCACAAAAGAGCTAGCTAGCATTCTTAGCCAGGTATGGTGGTCTATTCTTATATTCCCAGGCTTTGGGGTGCAGAGGTCAGAGGATCTTGACTTCAAGGCTATTGTGTTCAGATACAGGGCAAGACCTTGTCTCAAAACAAAACAAAACAAATCTAAAATACATAAATAACAGAATTTAAATTCCTATTATTTTAAAGCAAAAAGACTTTTGGGTAACCTTAGAAGGTGTTCAGAGGCTGGGGATGCAGGGCCCTGTAAGAGCATGTTCCTAGCATGCCTGAGGCCCTGCCTTCCATTCCTAGCACTGTATAAAAAGCACAAGCTACACAGTTCTTTTCATTCACATTGAGAACCTCTGACTGACCCAAAAGAAAAGGAAAAGCCACAGGGAGAACCTGAGTGTGTGGAGCTTCTGAGCCTCCTTGAGCGCCCTGAGAAGGAAGGTGGCCCCTTGGCCTAAGGGAGAGGTCCAGTCTAAGAAGGGAAGCTTGGTTCTCACCCTGGGAAAGCTGCCAGTCCAATGGAAGAGGCAGTGCTCCTAACCTCGGTGGGGGCTGGGGGTCTGATAGAGGAGAGTACATGCTTGGTCTGTGGTCCCTCTGCCAGTCAGCAGGCACGGTGGGAACTGGCATCAGCCTAGCTTTACCGAACCTACGCGGATACATTTGGGGGCAGCTTCTGAAGATGGACTCAGAGATTTTCTTTTTGTTTGCTTGTTTTGAAGCTCAATTTTTATTTTTAATTCTGGGTAGGTGTGTCTGTGTCGGCCTGTGGTTGTGTGAGTGTAGGTCTGAGGCTGGAAGTGTCAGACCTCTCGAAGCTGGAGTTGCAGACTGTTGTAAACCTCCTGATATGGGTGCATGCTGGGAGCCAAACTCTGGTCCCCCGGGAGAACAGCAAGTGCTCTTAACCACTGAACCATATCTTCAGCTCCAAATTTGCTTATTTTTTAATAGAACACACACAGAGAGAGAGAGAGAGAGTTTTATTGCCTTGTTTGGAGACAGGGTCTCCTTGGTTGGGCTGTCCTGGAACTTAACTGTATGGACCAGACTGGCTTCCAACTCACAGGGACCTGCCAGCCTATGCTTCTTGAGTGCTGGGATTAAAAGTACCTGGCCTTATTTACTTTTTTAAAGATTGATTTTGTGTGTGTGTGTGTGTGTGTGTGTGTGTGTGAGAGAGAGAGAGAGAGAGAGAGAGAGAGACTAATGCACATGTGCGTATATGAGTTTATCTGTACTACATTTGTGCAGGAGTCCAGTATGTATGTGTTTTTAAAATTATTAAAAACAGTTTAAATGTACCGAATTGATACAATAGTCCAGAGTTCTGTTTCAATATCTTACATTACTATAGTTTAGTTATCTTACAATTAGCCAACAATGACATCATGTGTGGTATATTTGTTACAGACTAGTATTAATACTCTCATCGGAACGGTAATGGTACAATGGTACAGGACTTAAACACACATCCTCTCTAACCCCAAGGCCACACACTGACTCCTTTGTTGTGGTTCTGATGACTAAACCCAGGTCTCATGCATGATAGGTGAGTGTTCTAACCACTGAGATACATGCCCCTTCCTTGCCCTTGGAAAGAGTTCTTAAAATGTATCAATGTTCAGGATCCCTGTAGGGCTGGTTCATATCCCAGATCCACCTCCTGCTGGCTGGCTGTGCTCCTAAGCAGGGCAGGTTGCTTCATCTCCTGATTCGGTTTTCTCAGCTAAAGAAGAGAACCAACATTGCCACATGCCACTGAAGCTCCTTGGGCGCTGTGCACAAGATAAGCATCACTCCTCGCCAGCCTTACTCTGGCCTGAGCATCCCTTCCTGTTTCCCTTCTAAGGTAACAGGGCTCTCATGACAGTGGATCAGCGGCTCCCTGGTCACCTCCTCTTCCTTCCTGTCCAGAATTCTCACCCACCTCCTGCCTCTCATAGCATCCTTCTGACAGAGTGTCTTCTCCTGATGCCCCGCCAGCCGCCAGTTCACATGATTCCTCATCCTCACCCCCTCCAACCCACCAGGCCCTCCCCTTCTGCTGTGACACTGCTGTGACAAGCAGCATGTCCCCTTTCCCTCCTTGGAGCAGCCAGAGTCACAGACACACTCCTACCTCGCAGCACCTAACCACCTCAGACCCTGTGACAGGCAGGGCTGCAGGCCTGCCCTGGGCAAGGCTCTCCCTCACCTCTCATCTCTCTCTCCTGCCTGCCAGCACTGACCTCCTGGTACAAGCCTGTGGGGCTTGGCACCTGTGGTGAGCTTTGACAAGACAAAGACTCTGCGTCACTTCCATTAATTATGTTTGCGTGTAGCTATGAATTTTCCGATGGTGAAAATGGATGTCACAAAATTTACAATTTTAGCTTCTATTGAGGTGGCTCTCTGGCCTGAAACCCGGGGAGTCGTCTGTACTGGGTATGTGTTCTGTGTCAGAGCTGTGTTCCTACCTGCTTGAAGTGATGATGTTTTTCTAGGTTTTTTTTTTTTGGTGTTTTGAAAGAGGGTCTCCCCCCAACTCCCCAAGCTAGGATTAGGGGTATGTATCACCACACCCCGCTTCAGCAACCGAGTGTTTTTTCCATGTATTTATTTTCCATTTGAATAACATATTTATAGACATGGCAGTTCATATCCTTTGCTCCTGTTTTATGGTGTGCGTGTGCATGTCTGCGTGTGCATGTGTGTGTTATGCATACATGTGTGGGTGTGTGCACATGTTTGTGTGTGTGTACATGCATATGGAGGCTAGGGGTTGACTGCAGGTATTTGTCCAATCCTCACCTTCTTTTAGATTTATTTATTTTATGAGTATGAGTATTTTATGTGCGTGTAGTGTGTGTGTATGTGTGTGTGAACACCACGTATATACCCAGTGCCCACAGAGATGAAAGAGGGATCAGATTCCTAAGAACTAGAATTACAGATGGTTTCGAGCCACCACATGGATGCTGTGACTCAAACCTGGGTCCTCCACAAGAGCAACAAGCATTCTTAACTCCCAAGCCATCCATCTTTACAGCCTTTTTATTTGAGACAGTGTCTCTGACTGGCCCTAGATACGGTGGGGTAAATGCCAGACCAGCTTTTGCTTAGATCCTGGGGACCTACAATCTCATTCTTACAGGGCAAGCACTTAACCAAATGAGCCACCTCCTCCTCACCTCCATTTGCCCGAGTTTTAATCCGGCTGGGTGTTCTGTCATAGACTGTGGCTATCAGTTCCTTGTCAGAGGTGTGACCCATGTCTTAGACTTGCCTTTCCAATTTCTGTCATTTGAAACATACAGTTTTGTTTTAATTTGTTGTACTTGACTATTTTTGCTTATTTTGAGACAGAGGCTAACTCTGTAGCCATTGATGGCTTGCCGGGAACTCACTGTGTAGCCGAGGCTTGCCTCAAGCTTTTCTTAGTCTTCCTGCCTTAGCTTTCCAGGGGCTGAGATTACAAGTATGTGTGCTACCACAGCAGGCTCAGAAGGTTTGGTTTGGTTTTATAGGCATTGTTTCTCTGTGTAGCTCTGGCTGTACTAGAACTCACCCCATAGACAAGGCTGGCCTCAGACTCGGAGATCCACCTGCCTCTGCCTCCTTCCTGCGTGCTAAAAGCATGTGATACCACACCTGGCTTAGAAGTTTTCAATTTTGATGAAGCTTCAATTCATCCGTTCTGTTCTTTTGCTGTCTGTGCTTTCAGTGTCGTGTTTAAGAAGTCATCCCTGGCCAGGCGGTGGTGGCGCAAGCCTTTAATCCCAGCACTTGGGAGGCAGAGGCAGGTGGATTTCTGAGTTCGAGGCCAGCATGGTCTACAGCGAAAGTTCCAGGACAGCCAGGGCTACACAGAGAAACCCTATCTCGAAAAACCAAAAGAAAAAAGAAAAGAAAAAAAAGTCATCCCCAAGTGTCAGGCCATGAAACCTTTTCCCATAATCTCCTTTGAGAGTTGTAGTTCCCACGGTAGGATGCAGGCCTTTGATGTATCTGAGCTCATTTCTATGCGTGATTAGCAATCAGGGCCCAGCATCAGTCTTTAGTATGTGAATGTCCAGTTGCCAAATCATTTGTTGGAGAGCCCATCCCTTCTCAGAAGTTCTGGCGTCCTCCTGAAGTAGGTTGATCAAACCTGCAAGGGTTAGTATCTAGTGTTGCTCTTTTGCTCTATTGGTCTAGGTGGCTTCCTCTACATCACTACCACCGTGTCTAGAGAATTGTGGTTCTGTAGTTCATTCTGAAGCTGGAGGATACATATGAGCCTTCCAATTTCCTATCTTGATTATTTCAGCCACTTACTCCTCTGGGATTCCTTATGAATTATGGTATGAATTCTTTGTTTTTGCCAGACACGAGTGGGGCTAGTACACCTATATCCTCAGTACTTAAGAAACTAAGCCTCCAAGATTGGAATCCGAGGCCAACCTGGAAGCAAGAGTCTGTCTTAAAATCAAAACTGAAAGGCATGGACCTGTGGCTCAGGGGTACAGCACTTTCCTTGCAAGTACAAGCCCCTGGTTTGGAGCCTCAGAACTGTAAATCAAAGCAAAACATTATGCCCAGTATCTTTTTTTTTTTTTTAAGATTTATTTATTTATATGAGTACACTGTAGCTGTCTTCAGACACACCAGAAAAGGGCATCAGATCTCATGACAGGTGGTTGTGAGCCACCATGTGGTTGCTGGGTATTGAACTTGGGACCTCTGGAAGTACTGGCAGTCAGTGCTCTTACCCGCTGAGCCATCTCTCCAGCCCTATGCCTAGTATCTTTATGAGACTCCATCTGTAGATCACTGGAAGTCAGATTGGTATCACATATTGAGTCTTCAGTGCCTGGAACATGGGATCTTTCCATTTCTTTCAGGGGTGGTGATGGTGTGTGTGTGTGTGTGTCTGTACGCACACATAGACCAAGAGGAGGATGCCCGGTGCCATGATCTATCATTCACGTTGAAAAAGGAGGTCACTTCCTTTTGTGGGTAGCAGTGAACATGGCCAGAGTGGCATGAAGGCCTTGGGCACATTTCCGGGGTACCAGGTGATGGGGTACTGTTTGTCCATCCTGAAATGCCACACTCCACCATTGTACCGAATACGCATCTTTGCACTCACCTGTATGTTAGCCAAGTCCCGATGCTGGTATTTGTTGTCCCAGCCAAATAAGATAAAGTCATCAGGAGAGATGGTGGAGTCGGTGTACGTGGGCTGGCGTTTGAGAAGCTGCTTCTGCCTGTGAAGAGCTTCAGTCTCTGGCTGCGCTAGGACTCCCAGCGTGGCACACACATGGACAGTGAGTACCGGACTAACCATTGCTGGCGCCATCATGCCAAGACATGGGTGTCCAGCACAGTGTGCACTCACTCTGTGATCCAGATCATGAAGGTGGAAGAGATGGCAGCTGCCCTGTGCTGCGGGCCAGCCCTCCAGCAGTTTCAGGACTCCAAGATCAAGTTCTCATTGCCTCATCTGTGATGCAAGTGCAAGCTTCACCTTACACCAAGAGGTCAACGGATTCTTCTACACTCAGAGACCTGCTGGATAAAACTCCAGAAAGAGAAGAGGAGGGGAAGGAAGAGGAGGAGGGGAAGGCGGAGGAGGAGGAGAGGGGGGAGGGGGAGGAGGGAGAAGGGGAAGAGGAGGAGGCAGAAAGGAAGAGGGAGAGGAAGGAAAGAAGGAAAACTGTGTTCAGTTGGGGGGCTGGAGAAATGGCTCAGCAGTTAAGAGCACTGACTCTTCTTCCTGAGGTCCTGAGTTCAATTCCCAGCAACCACTTGGTGGCTCACAACCATCCGTGATGGGATCTGATGCCCTCTTCTGGTGTGTCTGAAGACAGCTACAGTGTACTCACATACATGGAATAAATTAAAAACAAAAAAACAAAACAAAACTGTATTTAGTGGATTTATGTGTGTTTCCCAGCTACTTAGGAGACTAGGACCTTTTGAACCATGAGTTCAAGACCAACCTACCTACAAAGTAAATCACTTCTCATCATTACCCCGCCCCCCCCCCCCACACACACACACACACTTTCTTCCTTTTACTCTTCTCCTAGTGCTGGGAATAAAATCCTGGTACTTAGAAATGCTAGACAAGTGTTCTTCTACACAGTCACACCTCCAGCAACCCAGCTACTCTCTTTTTCTCTTTTTAAATAAATTTATTCATTTGTGTGGGGGAGGGGGTGTAGTGTGTGTGTGTGTGTGTGTGTGTGTGTGTGTGTGTGTGGTGGGATGGGGTGGAATGTGGACACCAGAGAATGAACTGTAGAGGGGTCTGTTCTGTCCTTCCATCCCATGGGTCTGGGGGATTGAACTTGGGTCCTCAGGCTTGGCAGCAAGTGCCTTTATCTGCTGAGCCATCTTAGTGGCCCCTTCCCTATCTCTGGCAAAAAAAAAAAAAAAAAAAGGCAAAAATCCCAAGCTTGAGTTCATTTATTTTCTGAGGTTGTCCTGGCCACTCACTCTGCTCTGATTGTAAGAAACAGCCTGGGGATTTCTCTTCCTCGGTTAGGAATAGAGAGCATAACACTGCCTCAGGTAGACCCAGCAAAGGCACTGCAGAGGCCCATCCCTGCTGTAGGCCTAACCAGGCTATCTCTCCAGCACGTGGCATGACAACAGTCAGAGCCTGGAAGCCTCTAGATTCCACCCCCACCCACGTCCCCATCACGGAGACCTCCCCCTGCCACAGGCACTGCGCATCAGAGAACAGAGGAAGGAGCAAAACCAGGTCCCCTGTACCCCTCCTCTTTTTGATGACTGCTCTGGGGACAGAGTCGAAGGATAGTGCTTCCAGCGCCTGTGCCTGGGAGGTGTCCTCTTGTGTCTCCAGTCTGCAGCTCAGTGACAACAGACACTCTCCAGTTATTTTCCAAGCCTTGGGTTTATTTTGCTTCTTGTTTTTCAGGCCTGTGGGACACTTACAGGACACAGACACACACACAGCCTGCTCTGTGGCTCTCCTGACGACTGCAGAATCCGTGGGCTCCGGAGTCTGAGACAGCGTCTGTCTCCTTTCCTACCTCTTCCTCTCAGGTAGGTCTGCTGACATCTTCCCAGCTGGAAGCCCCCTTTGCCACAGGGCCCAGCTCCCAAGCAGCCTGTTCCACCTCAGCTGCAGCTACTGCCAGCCCCAGCCAACACCCATTCCCATCTCCATGGCAACCGAAACCCGGTTCCCATCCCTGCCTTTCTACTTCAGAAAGGAAAGCGGTGACCTGTCTCCTGTCTGCTCTCCTGCTCTCTTTCTTTGCTGTCTTTTTGGCTGGCCTAGAGCCCACTATATGGACTGGGCTGGCCTCAGATTTGTGCCATTTCTCCCACCTGGTTTCCTGAGTGACAAGAATACCGTCATAAGCCACCATGGCTGGTTTTTATTTCCTTGTTGGTTGTTTTTTGTTTGTTTGTTTGTTTGTTTGTTTGTTTGTTTCTGAGACAGTCCCAGTTGTGATATGTAGACCACGCTGGCCTCGAGCTCACAGACATCTGTTTACCACTACCTCCTGAATTCTTTCAGTTTTTATACGGTGAAGGATGGCTTTGTGCTTTGCCAGCCCAGAGCAGGGTGAGGACTTTTGTTACAATGTTCCCATGGTGCTAACTTGCAGCATGGGGTACCTGGTTACTTACCTTCTCGTCTGGAGAGGCCAGAGGTTGCCTGGAAATACATTGTCATTGTATATCATCTCTGAATGTGAGACCCTCCCCCACCCCAGGAACCCGTGCTTTTTAGGTTGTTTGAGCGAGATCAGTTAAATGCGCACTCCTGGTATTAGGTAGATTTGAGCTCTTTGGCTTGCATTAAGCTTGTAGAACCTTGATGTGTGGTGTGGAGGGCCTGGGAAAGCCTTTTCCTCAGGTACAGCCTTGGTGTCAAAAATGTGCTTATTACATCTGTATGGAGCACATGCTCAAGTGCCCCACATGGTGCGTGTGGGGGTCCGAGGACAGTTTACAGGAGTTGGTTCTTTCCTTCTGCCAGTGGATTGTGAGGACCAGACTCAGGTCATCATGAGCAGCAAGTGTCTTTACCCGCTGTGGTCCCCAAGTTGTCCTCCCACTTTCACCTATGAACTGTGAATGCACCCCCGTGCACGTACATATACATCATGCATGTGTGCACACACTTACAGACACACACACACACACACACACACGCACACACACAATCCTTTTTTGTTTGTTTTTGAGACAAGGCCTCTCTACATAGCTCTGAAACTCACTATAAAGACCAGATTGGTCTTGAACCCACTGCCTCTGCCTCATAAGTGCTAGGATTAAAGGTGGGCACCATCATACCAGGCTCTAAATACTTAAAAATCAATAACTAGGAAAGGAAAGAAATAATAGAAAAAGGAAAGGAAAGGAAAAGAAGTGGGGGAACTGAGAGGTTGTCCAGTGGTTAGGGTCACTTGTTGCTCTTGTGGACCGATCTAGGTTCAGTTTCCAGCAGCCGCAGGGTGTTTTATATTCTCCCCACTTCCAGGGGAGTAGACATACATCTTCTAACCTCTGCAGGGGGCAGGAATGCATGTGGTGCACATACATACATGCAATCAAAAGATACACACAAAATAAAACACATGCATCAACATTGTTATTTATTATTATTATTTATTTTATTATTTTTTTTTAGTTAAAACAAAACAAGAAAAAACCCAGTGTAGACTTTGGGAGCACTCACTTGCCTAGCATACACATGGCCCTGAGTTCTCTCTCTAGTACTGAGAAAGGAACATTGATGCTGAACCCTCTCCATCCTTTAGTGCACTGAGCACTTTATTTTTATGTATGTATGTATGTATGTATGTATGTATGTATGTATGTATGTATGTATTTAATTCGTCTTCGCATACAATGTCTCCTCAGATGACTTCCTCTCCTGGCATCTGGGACTGCGGTCATGAGATGGGCATCTGGCCTTTGTCTTGGTCCCTAACGCTAGAGAACTTAAAGCCTTGGAGTTTCCTGAAGGACTGGCATTTGTTATTCTAATGACCCCTCCCCAATCACACCTCGTTATGCTAATAGACCCAAGGTGAGGCCCCTTCCTAGTCCCTCTCTCAGCCATTCACTTAAGAATGGAGAGATTAGAGGCTTGGAACTTTCTAGAGCAGTTCTCTCCCTCTCTCTGGGAAGGATAGAGGAGTGCTGGCAGCCTAGGAGAGTTAGAGACCTTGGGGTGAACTGACTGAGCCTCGGGCAGTCGGCTGGCCCAGAAGAAAGCAAGGCTCTGCTCCCTGCCTCACCCACCTGCCTGGTGCTGCATCTCTCCTATTTGGCTGTTGCCGACTTGCATCCTTTATTTAAAAAATTGGCAAATGGAAGAAGAGTAGTTCCCTGTGTTTCAGGAGGCTGTTTAGCCAACCAGCCAACCTGAAGGGTGTCTTAGTTAGGGTTTCTATGGCTATGAAGAGACACCATGACCACGGCAACTCCTGTAAAGGAAAGCAAAGGAAAGCATGCAATTGGGGCTGGGTTACAGTTCAGAGGTTTAGTCTATTATCGTCATGGCGGGAAACATGGAGGGCATGCAGTCATGATGCTGGAGAGGTAGCTGAGCGTTCTACATCTTGATCCGTAGGCATAAGGGAACCATGGGTCACACTGGGTGTAGCTTGAGCATATGAGACATCAAAGCCCACTCCAGGGACTCACTTCCTCCAACAAGGCCACGCCTACTCCAACAAGGCCACACCCACTCCAACAAGGCCACACCTCCTAAAAATGCCACTCTCGATGGCCAAGCATTCATATACATGAGTGTGAATCCCAAAGATTCAAGGGGAAAGACTACCAACGCCAATCATCTTGGCCATATTAATTAAACCAAGCTTTTCCATCCATGTACATGGGCTGCAGCCCCCTAAGGTGGGGTTCAAGCAGTCAGCTTTTGGGAGGCTGGAAAGATGGCTCAGCAGCTAAAAGCACTTGAAGGCTTTTCCAGAGGTCCTAAGTTTAATTCCCAGGAACCGCATGGTGGCTCACAGCCATCTATGATGGGATCTAATTTCCCCTTCTGATGTGCATGAAGACAGAACACTCATATGCATAAAATGCATGAATAAATAAATCTTTTTTTAAAAGAGAGGGTCAGCATTGGGTGTGGGGAAGATAAAGTTTTTATAGTTCAGAAGTAAGGGGTTTTCTGATTGGGGGATTTGGCAGGCAAATAGGCGGAGTTAGAGAAATATAATAAGGTGGTCTTAATACGTAGTCATAACAACAGGTAGTCGTAACAACATTTTGAAACAAAGGTAGGGTTTCAAGATGATTATAACAACTTTTTGAAAAAAAGATATGATTGTTGTTTCCTGGAACATGCAGTATAGAACCATTTGTAGTTAAGGTTGCAGATGGGGCATAACCAAATCCTTGAGAAAAAAGAGGTTTAATCATAAGCAGGAATGAACCAAATTTGTCTTTGCTAAAAGATAGCTTTCAAGTCTAAGATGGAGGCAATCTGGTTCATCGTAGGGTTTCTTTGTGTAGCCCTCCTGGCTGTCCTGAAGTTCACTATGTTGACCAGGCTAGCCTCAGATTTAAAGAGATTGGCCTGCCTCGGTCTTAACTGAGGACTGGCTTAAAGGCATGCGCCACCGGCTTCCCCTGAACATTTGTTAGAAGTCTCTGTCTTTTCAGTGCTGAATACTATTGCATTTTGATATTTATATATTTAGAGACAGGATTGCTACATAAACCAGGCTACCCTCAAACTTGCATGGGTCCTGTCTCTGCTTCCCAAGTGCTGGGATTACAGGACTGTAAACCATGCCAGCCCTACTCCATGTTAGATGTACTATATATAATTTGTTTACCTATTCATTTCTAGGTGTTCACTTAGAGTGCTTCCATTTCTTTCTCTAAAAAATAATTAATTTTTTGTTGTTGTTTTGGGGTTTTTTTTGTTTTGTTTTGTTTTTAGAGACAAGGTTTCTCTGTGTAGCTCTGGCCTTCCTAGAACTCACTCTGTAGACCAGGCTGGCCTCGAATTCAGAAATCCACCTGCCTCTGCCTTCCAAGTGCTAGGATTAAAGGTGTGCCACCACTGCCCCGGCTTGACTTAATATTTTTATGTGTATGAGTGTTTTGCCTGAACGTTTGTATTCATATCATATGTGAACTTGGTAGCCAAGAAGAGGACTTTGAATCCCTTGGGACCAGAGTTACAGATGGTTGCAAGTCATTGTGCAGGTTCTGAGAGTCGAACTCAGGTCCCTGCAGGAGCAGCAAGTGCTCTTAACTGATGAGCCGACTCCCCATCCCTCTCTTTGTTTTCTTGAGACAGAACTTGTGACCTGGGTCACAGTTCTCTCGGATGTGTGGAGCTTTTGAAGTATAGATGGTCTCTGGGACTGAGCCTTCAACCTGTGGGCTCTCATGCCAACTGTAGGTAGTCACTCTCGGAACTGAATTGCATCGTAGGCACCAGCTGGTGTTGGAGAATTGGTTGGCATGGGAAATGCACGTACACACATTTGCTATTGGATGGATGAGGGTTCTCTGGGTAGAAACATTTGGGGGAGGGTGCATTTTGGCAAGAAGGCATTTTAAAAAATTAACTAACTTATTTCTGGCCCTACCTGTGCTCCTGGCAGTATAGATAAGGAAGAGACATGCGTAAAGTACTGGAATTGGATATTGGTATAGTATTTTGCTTTAAAAAAAAAAAAAAAAAGCCGGGCGTGGTGGCACGGCAGAGGCAGGCGGATTTCTGAGTTCGAGGCCTGCCTGGTCTACAAAGTGAGTTCCAGGATAGCCAGGGCTATACAGAGAAACCCTGTTTCGAAAAACCAAAAAAAAAAAAAAAAAAAAAAAAAGAAGGAAAAAAAAAGTGTGTGTGTGCGCGCGCGCGGGCGCTCTCTCTCTCTCTCTCTCTCTCTCTCTCTCTCTCTCACTAGGAAAATAGTGTGAGCGCACCTCCAACCGGGAGACAATGTTTGTCTAAACTTGGGTCTTTGTCTCTATAGCATGCCACCCCCAACCCCTGCTGTCCAAGTGAGGAGGTGGGGCTTTTTAAGTCACTTGTGATGTGCTTTTGAGCACAACATGGGGGGAAGAGACCCCACAGTCTGTTTAGCTCTCCTCATGAAAAATACAAGCTGGGTTTTGACTGAATGACAAAAGGCGAGCTGCGGAGGGAGCCAGGAAGCGTAGTAAAGACCATGACTCTCTGCAAATGTGCACAGCCCAAACAGCTCTTTCCAGTCTGGAAAAATGAAGAGACGTGTCTGTGTCTGTGCGGAGCCAGCCAAGGCTCAGCCCCTCCTCCCGGGCTCCTGCCCCACCCCCACCTTCTGGCAAAGCCTCCCATCCTGCCCCAGACGTGCAGTCATAGCTTTCATCCTGTGTGACTTGTAGTTGCCCAGGAAATAACATTGCCCAGGCTCTGGGGACATGCACCAGCCACTCCCAGGCCGCTTTCCGGGATATCTGTCTGGGTGGGGTTTGCCTGGCATCCCTGACCTTGGCTAAGGCTGGCTCTCAGCAGGGTTGTGTGGAAGGTAAAGGTGGTTCCGTCTTCTCTATGGTTTACTTTCTGCTCCCGCCTTCCCCCTTTCTTTTCCTCCTTTGCCTTTGAAACAACCTTTATCTCATTTCTACTTCTGTACATTGGTGCTTGGAAGGAGACGAGCCAAAGGTGAGAGTGTAAAAGCATTCACAGTGAGTAAAAGTGGGCTGAGAAGGCTCCCATTCAGACGGGGAAACAAACTTGGTCCGTGCTGCATCTCTATATTGGAGAGTCGTGTAAGGTCTGGTTCAGCACCGCGTGTAGACATTACATTTGCATAACAATTACTGTGCTCTTTGGTTGGTCGTCCCAGGGATGGTAGATTAAGAAGGCACCTAGGCACCCAGGCCCCTGGAAATGACAAATCCAAACGGGGTGCTGGGTTCTGCGAAGAGCCCTGGAATTGGGATCAGGATTTCAATTTGTTGAAGGTTGAATAGGAAATGTCTGTGTTCCTCCCTGATGGAACCACAGCTCCTAGTTCAAGCCTGTTCTGTGGGTGCATGCACGAAAGGTGAAAGAGCCGATAACCTTAGGTATTTTTCTTTCTTAGACTTCAGTTTCCTGTATAATAAAATTTAAAACTGGGCATGGTAATGTATGCCTATAATCTTAGCCAGTGGGTGATTGAAGCAAGAAAATCGTAAGTTCAAGGTCATCTACGACTTTGAGGGATGAAGGTTGGCTTGGACATACTGAGATGCTGTTGCAATAATAGTGCAAAGTGGGTGTGTCATATGGCTCAAGGAACTATGTTGATAACCCTCGGGAAGCAAAGGCAGAGGGATCCAGGAGTTGAAGGCCAGCCTCATCTCCGTGTGCTAGTGAGGTGCAGTAGTAGAAGAAAATGCCTGGCTGGGCGTGGTGGCACACGCCTGTAATCCCAGAACTCGAGAGGCAGAGACAAGCAGATTTCTGAGTTCGAGGCCAGCCTGGTCTGCAGAGTGAGTTCCAGGACAGCCAGGGATACACAGAGAAACCCTGTCTCGAAAAAAAAAAAAAAAAAAAGAAAGAAAGAAAGAAAAAAGAAAGAAGCCAGGCAATGGTGGCGTATACCTTTAATCCCAGCACTTGGGAGGCAGAGGCAGGCGGATTTCTGAGTTCGAGGCCAGCCTGGTCTACAGAGTGAGTTCTAGGACAGCCAGAGCTATACAGAGAAACCTTGTCTCGAAAACCCAAAAAAAAAAAAAAAAAAAAAAAAAAAAAAAAAAAAAGAAAATGTGCGAATGTCCTTTGTAAATGGGATCTTAATAGTCAGTTTGTCTTAGAGTCTGCTTTTGATCTTTTGTTTGGTTGCATCAAGGTTTCCTGCATCTTCTGCTGGCCTTGACTTTACTAAGAACCGGGAATGACCTTGAACTCCTGAGTCTCTTGCCTGTTTCCCAAGTGCTGGATTTAGAAGATTTTCACACCTTGCTTCTATGATGTGTGTGTGTGTTTGTGTGTGTTTGTGTGTGTTTGTGCATGTGCTACTATAGAACAGATCTCACAATCCTGCCCCTGCCCGTTGAGTGGCAGGCATGACAGTTGCGACTGTTGGGCCACCGTGCCTGACTCAGAAGAGATTTTTTTTTTTCTTGAGGAGTTGGGATTTCAACACAAGGTTTCTCTGTGTAGCCTTGGCCGTTCTGGAATTCACTCTGTAGAGCAGGCTGGCCTCCAATGCAGAGATCCACAAGTCTCTGCCTCCCAAGTGCTGGAATCAAAGATGTGAGCCACCACCGCCCTGCTGGGAGAGGTTTTTTAAAATGCTTTTAGCTAAGTGAATGTTCTCAGCCTTGGCTGATGACCACTACCATGCTGGCTCTAGACCTAGACCCAGAACTCCCCCCAATCCCTCCCAGGTAGAACTTGCCTTAGCTAAAGCAATAGAATGTCCTCAAATGCTGGCGGATCCACCCTGCAGGTCTTTGTCAGCACCATTTCCCTACCTGATAGACTCTTCTTCCCTCTTCCCTATCCTGTCCCAGTGAATCTTTCAGTCTAGGATACAATCTCAGCTCCCTACTGCCTTTTAGACCCAGCTTCCCTTGGGTCCTCTCTGCTTCCTCTTCCAGAGTGCTTACTCTGCTGAATGGCCTTGCTGATCGCCTGTCAGCCTTCTTTGTAAACTGTGGGCCCCTGAGGACAAGCTAATTCCCTACCCCCATCCCACCCCCCTCTTCCGCTGTATTGCAGATTGAGCCTAGGGCCTTGCTTATGCTGGGCCAGCAGGCTACCTGAAGAGCTATGTCCACCGCCCTTCCTTTTACTTTTCTTATTTTGAGACAGGGTCTCACTAAGTTGTCCAGGCTGATCCTTTTACCTTCATAGCTAGAATTATATTTGTAAACCATCAGGCCTAGCTTTTTAATTTTGGCATTGCTTGGGATTAAACTCAGGCCTCGTGCATGCTAGGCAAACGTACCACTGAGCTACTACACCATTGCTGCAAGTTCCACTGCAGATCACAAGGCCGGGTAATAAAAAGTGTCCCCCAAACACATTTCGAATGCATATAGCATTGAGTTGGGAAATGGACAGTGGGAGGCTAGAGACATAGAGATGGCATTTACTGAAGTATGAGAACCCAGCACATGTACCAATTGGCCTGCACACACACCGGGACTGTAACACCTGTGTGCACACACCCAGACATGCCTGCACATGAGCCAGGACTGTAGTACCCTCGAGCACACACCCAGACATGCCTTCGTGCTCCCTGCTGAAGGCAGACGCTTGCGCAACACACTCTCCCTTGCTCTGAAATTTCACTCCTTGTCATCTCCCACTTATCTCTCTCATTCCTTAATATATAGAGTTTGGCAAAGCTAGAACAACCTACCCGGCAGCACAACAGTAGCAAGCAATGACAACAAAGAAATAGATCACCCTGGCCTACTTGCCTATGGTTTTGCCTCATCCTCCTGGAAGTCAGAACTCTACCTCTACCTGCCTCTGCCTCCCCAGTGCTGGGATGGATGCATGCACCAGCCTACCCAATCTTATACCTTTTTTTTTTTTTTTAAATTAGGATCTCCCTATGAAACCTAGGCTGCTAGGAACTCATTATATAACTCAGGCCAGCCACTATGCAGGAGCCACCTGTCCTCCTCCCACTGTGTGTTCCACCACAGTATACCACTGTAGCTCCTACTGTGTGCACTGCCACAATATACCACTGTACCTTCATATTGTATGTATTGTCGCAGTATACCACTGTAGTGCCTATTTTGTGCACCAACACAGTATACCACTGTAGTACCTACTGTGTGCACCAGCATGGTATACCACTGTAGCTCATACTTGTGCTCATTCATAATCTCTCTCTCTCTCTTCCTGTACTACACTTTAAGTCCCAGCATCATTCTATTATAAAAACAAAGGATGGGCCGGGCGTGGTGGTGCACACCTTTGATCCCAGCACTCAGGAGGCAGAGGCAGGCGGATTTCTGAGTTCGAGGCCAGCCTGGTCTACAGAGTGAGTTCCAGGACAGCCAGGGATACACAGAGAAACCCTGTCTCGAAAAAACAAAAACAAAAACAAAAAAAAACAAAGGATGGAACAAACAAACAAAACTTATTCTAGCTGCGTGTGGTGGCGCACACATGTAATAACAGCATTCAGGAGGGGAGACAGAGGAAGGAGGAGCTCTGAGAGTTTACGATCAGTCTTCTCTATATAGTGAGTTCCAGGCTAGCCAGAGTTACGTGGTGAGACCCTGTCTCAGAAACAACGACAAAACCCCCTTATTTTTATGATGTATACAGTTCAAGAAAACACCTGAATTTTTAAAAACTGAATATTGGGGCCAGAAGTATAACTAACATATATGAGGGCAAAACTTTGATCCTAAATATCTTTAAAGAGGAGGAGGAGGGAGGGGGAGGGGCAAAGAGAGGGGGAGGGGCAGGAAAAGGAGAAAGCAGTTAACACTTTAATATGTTATTCCCCAAACTCTTTGCTTTGGTTTCCCTATTTACTCTCTCAACTATGGGAAACCTTTTTTTTTTCTTCTTTCTTGAAACACATTCATTTTCTTTTTAAAAATAGCCTGAGTCCTGTTGTGATGGTACACACCTGTAATCCTAGACCTCTGGGAAACTGAGGCAGGAGGATCTTGAGTTTAAGGCCAGCCTGGGTTGTGTAGCAAGAAAGATTTTATGTCAAAAGAACAAAATCAGAGCAGAGAGGGAAAAAAAAAAGCCAGCTCTTGGAATGTAGAAGGAGAGAAGGCGTCACTTGGCCCTCCTATGTGCAGACAGATCTTATGGACGTTCGGAGTTGACTCTGGTCTGGTCAGCCAGCTGATGCTCTACCTGAAAGGAAGTGTTCTGAGCTGGCTTGGAAGAGGAAGAGTGGGGGGATGAGTTGGGTATCCTTGGTTAGCACCCACTGGTAAAGACAGTATGAGGTCAAAATCACAGAGGCAGGAGCTTCATGGGTGAGATGGTGAGCCGTCCATGTCCGAGGAGCTGGGCCTTTTCAGCTTGCTGCTGAGGACCTCACACAGCAGGGAGTTTTATTTGGCTCCCTGCTGGCTTCTTCCCTTGTATTCTCTGACTCCCTGAAGTCCTGCAGACCCAGCATCTAGGCTAGGCTCCAAATGGTAGGGTGTTCCAGGGCGTGCAGACTGCTATAGAGTTTGGTTTGGCACATCATGCCAGCCTTGGGAATTTCTTTCATTCAGCTCTTTTCCCCAACTGGGAGATGTTGTGTGCAGTCCTGCTCTGCTTTTGGGGGGAGATGGAGAATCTGGCAGCATAGCGCTCCCACCCTTCCAGAGTAACAGTCAGTTCTTGGCTCAGAGGTCACTGCCCATCTTAGGTTTCTAGTGTTCTGCTAGACTTCATGACGAGGGTTTATTTCACCTTACAACTCTGAGGTAACACCCCATCCCTGAGGGAAGTCAGGGCAGGAACTCAAGGCAGGTACCTACAGACAGGAACAGAGACCAGGGAAGAACACTGCTTGCTGGCTTGCTTCCTGAGGCTTTCTTAGTCTGCTTTTTTATCCAATCCAGGAATGCTTGCCTAAGGCCCATGTCATCTCCAGTGAGCTAGACCCTCCCAAGTCAATCATTAATCCAGAAAATGCCCTTCACGCTCGCTCTCAGGCAATCTGATGGAAGAAACATTTTCTCAGTTAAGATTTCCTCTTCTGCTGGGCATGTTGTGCCCGTTAGTCCCAGAACTCAGTGGCAGAAGCATTCTGCATGAGGTCAACCCAGTCTACACGATGATTTCCAGGCCAGCCAAAGCTACATAGTAAGACCCTGACTCAAAAAGAGAGAGAGAGAGAGAGAGAGAGAGAGAGAGAGAGAGAGAGAGAGAGAGAGAGGAAGGAAGGAAGGAAGGAAGGAAGGAAGGAAGGAAGGAAGAAAGAAAGAAAGAAAGAAAGAAAGAAAGAAAGAAAGAAAGAAAGAAAGAAAGAAGGGAAGAAAGAAAGAAAGGAATGAAGAGGAAGGAAGGAAAGAAGGGGAGAGAGAGAGAGAGAGAAAGAAAGAGAGAGAGAGAGGAAGGAAGGAAGGAAGGAAGGAAGGAAGAAAGAAAGAAAGAAAGAAAGAAAGAAAGAAAGAAAGAAAGAAAGAAAGAAAGAAAATAGATAGAGCTGGGCAGTGGTGGTACATGCCTTTAGTCCCAGCACTTGGGAGGCAGAGGCAGGCGGATCTCTGTGAGTTCAAGGCCAGCCTGGTCTACATAGTGAGTTCCAGGATAGCCAGGGTTACACAGAGAAACCCTGTATCAAAAAAAAAAAAAAAGATAATGTAGATAGATAGATAGATAGATAGATAGATAGATAGATAGATAGATAGACAGATCTAGACAGACAGATAGATGGTAGATAGATATATAGATGATAGATTGATGGATACATACATACATACATACATACATATGATTCCCTTCTTACATATGTTTATGTCCAGTTGTCATAACCCAATCAGCACACTGCCTTTGCTGAGAGTACTTCATTTCTAGTCCCTACTGTGGCACTCTGTCTTTTATATCCCTCTCCTCCCTCCCCCCGCCCCCAGAACATTTACATGGCCTGCTGGATCCCTAAGGGCATCTGAGGCCTCTTGACCTCTGTCTGGGAGGAATACCTTCTGTCCCTAAGGCCCCTGGTGCTTGTATATCCTGTCTCCCATCCCCCCTCGCAGCTGATGTGTCTGGCCTTGTAGTACAGAGACCTGTCTCTCTCTTCTTTGAGAGGAAAGTTGACATTAGAAGAAGAAGCAGAAGGCCACAGGGTAAGAAGCAGGCAAGGACTTGCCCCTAGCTGCCCAAATGGCACACACCCACTTCAGCAGTAACCTTCTGGGAACTGTGCCCACACCGTGCCCCCTCCCACCCACCCCCCCTTTCATTAGTGATTTTTCAAAGGGGAAGTTTCAGCCAGCCAGAAGGGAGCAGATGGCTGGGCCTCAGGCCTCCTGCAGCGTGAATGATTTGGGGGAGTTGAGGCTTTCCCCATGGTGAGTTCCTCAGGTTCCCCCAACCCCCACACACCTCCATCTCTCAGGCTTGTTGAGTTGAAGCTCCTGCCAGTCACCCTGGTGATTGACAGCTCTTCTCCCTGCCCTCCTTTCACAAACAGGGAAGCTGGAACAGAGGTAAAAGGGGGCTTTTTTTTTCAAGCACTTTGGGAAAGAATGAGCAATGGAAAAAGGAAATTGGGAGCTTTGGGGAGTTTACAGCAGCCCAGCGCTGGAGTTTGAAATAGGAGCTGGGAATCCATATGTTTGGGAAAGGAAAGAACGGGGCAGCCACAGGCGCAGAGCTTCAAGGGTATGTGCGGAAATGGCTCTGGGAAAGGGGGCAGGGGAGCCCACGTGGGTCTCCCTTTATCAGACCCAGATGTTCAGGCAGCAGCTCTCAAGATGCCTGTGAAAGGGTCCAGGGCCTGCTGGGCTGGACTGTGTTTTCTTAACTACCAAGCAGCACGTGAAGTCAGTGGCTGGGCGCTTTCCACTGTGCACTCAATGACTCCCTGGGGTCCCGCTGGGGTCTGTGCCATACCAATTAAGCAGAGGCCTGGCTGCCTAGGAGCTGGGCTTAGAAGTGGATAGTGCGGGGGCTCCCAGGGTAATGACATGGCCCCTAGCAACCACAGGCTGCTCAAACCACCTCAGCTGCCTCTTGCCTCCAACTTATCTTGTAATTGGAATTGGGATCCCAAGGTTCAACTCGATTCTGTGTTGTGTCAATGACCTAGCCACTCTGAGCTTCAGTTTTGCTGTCTTTAAAGTGTGTGTGTGTGAGTGAGAGGCGGGCGGGGGGGGGGGCTGTGTCTGTGTGTATCTGTATCACTGGTGAGGTGTATATAAAATATGCGTGAGAAAGGCTTTTTATAATAAATAAACATTATATTAAAAGTATTCATCATAGGAGGTCATAATGACCTGAGCCTGTAGTTGCAATTTTGGGGGGAGACCAAAGCCAGAGGTCACTGAGCTCAGGAATCTGAGGCCAGTCTGAGCTCCCATCTCCAAACTTAGGTGGCTCAGTGGTTATCAACACTGGTTGCTCCTCGGACCCAGGTTTGATTCCCAGCACCCACATGGCGGCTCACAAGTGTCTATAATTCCATTCCCAGGGGAATTGACACCCAGTCTGGCCTCCATATGGTGCACAGAGTTACATGCAAACAAAGCACCCAAACACATACATAAATATATTTTTTTTAATTAAATTATTTGGAGATGGGCATGGTGGTGCATACTTTTAATCCAAGCACTCAGGAGGCAGAGGCAGGTGGATTTCTATGAGTGGGAGTGGGAGGCCAGCCTGGTCTACAAGCCGACCTTGTCTCCAAAGAAAATTTAAATTATTTGATACATCTTAAATTTTACACAGGCTATAGCCAGTGAAATGGTTCAGCTGGTAAAAAGCCCTTGCCACCAATCCCCAGAACCCACATCATGGAAGGAGAGAGCCAACTCCCAAAAATTGTCCTCTGATCTTCACACAGACACACACACACATACAGACACACACAGACACACAGACACACACACAACCAAATAAACAAACAAACAAAAGGAATTTAGTTATCAGATTATCAACCATGCTCAAGTATGGCTGAACCTATAATGTAGCTTCAACTATCATTAACCTGTCCACTTCATCAGTGTCTCTGCCCACTTCCTTTATCTCTGGGCTGTTTCGAAGCAACTCCCTAATATTCTATTGTTTTATCCCATTTTCAAAGTCATATGGCTGAGTTGCACCCTTAACCAGTCAAAACCCTCCCAATTCTTGGATGCCCCTTTTTGAACCTTTCTCTCCTTACACAGTGACCTATCTCCGAGGGTCCCTACCATGTACCTGGTACCCAAACTCCTCACTACAAGACTGTCACGACCCTTAGTAACCCAGGATGGCAGTCCTGGGAGGCCTGAGAAGTGTTTGTATTTTATCAGGCTACAGTATCTTCTAAGAAGGAAGTGATGCTCTGACAGTCAGACACTGAAGTGTCTGTCCTGGAAAGAACAGAAGGCGTTGGGCCATCTACAAACCTCCAAGCCCTTGACATCAAGAATAAGCCTTCCGTGATTGATGGAGGCCCTTCTCCAATTTGTGCTTGTCTTCCAAGGAAAGGGTATATGGCACTGAGAACACCAGAGCTCTATCCTTACCTGTGGCTGCAGGGGAGCCAGGGCTCTGTTTTCCATCTGAGTTTTCTACCATTGACTGGAGTGTCTGACTGAGCTAAGTAGGAGACTCCAGCCTCTTTCTAAGGTTCCTGAGGAAGGGAAATCCTATTCAATCCTATCTCTACTGCATAACGCACGTATCTTCTCCGTGTCTCAGTTCCTCTAATTCCCAGTTGTTGAATGGATTATACAGTAGCCAGCATTATACAGTGGTGGTGCATATCAGTAATTCCAGGACTTAGAAGGCAGAGGAAAGAAAATCGTAAGTTTAAGGCTAGCCTCAGCTAGATCATAACTTTGGGCCAGCCTGGGCTACATGAGACCTTGAGTCAAAAATAAAAGAGAAGCATCTAGTGAGGGTTGAGTTGTGATCTGATCTAGAGGTATAACAGTATGTCTTTGGGAGTTTTATTGCTGTTTCTTTAACAGAATAATAATAGTTAACTTTTCCCCTTGAACCTATGATCTATCTAGTGGATTTTGGCCACTTCAGTATTGTCAGGTAGGGGTTCCATGACATGAAGTGGACCTTGAATCCAATCAATAAGTGGTTGGTTCCTACCACAGCATTTATACACTACTGCATCAATACATCTTACAAGGCAGTTGCTGTTACAGGTCACAGGGTTTGTGGCTGGGTGATACTCACGGTGACATTCTGCCCTCTTCCTGGCACAGTGAACAACAGTGGAGCTTCTAGTTGGGCACCAGCTCAATTTCTCAAATGTTCTGTGACAGCAATTATGTCTTCAGTAATAGAGAGATTGCCATCAGATTACAGAGAGTAACCAATAGCCTCATCAATAGGCTACGATGTTTTAGAGGGGCGCTTATGGAACCCCTTTGGCCAATGACTTCCTAACCCCAGACCGAGCACTGAAGGTTTTACCTGGTGGCATAAGACGTCTTGTTGGGCATTCTTTCAAACATTATATGGTGACTCCATTTAAATACTTCTCATGTTTCAAAAGCATCCATTCGGCTTTTCAAATGGCCTCTCCTGTTAGTTGTCACTTCCCATATTGCCTCCTGACTTCTTTACCCTCCCAAAACCCCTTTCCTATTTAAAAGAAGGAGCCTCAGCAATTTCTCCCCAGGCCACAACTGCAGCTATGTAAGTCTGCCTGCATTCCCGAAAAGCATGCTTTTCTGAACACGTTGGGCTTCCTTACTCTTTCTCTAAGCCCTCCCTCCCCGACATGTGTGTGCTTGCCTGCCATGTGTCTCACCTCCATGGCATAGAGCTTTTCCATTTTCTTCTCCAGACTCCTCCTCTGGGCAGCCTCTGAGGTTCATGGCTGACCTGCCCTCAAGGATTTTTACGCTAATAAAATTATTCTTGAAAATATAATAATAATAATAATAATAATAATAATAATAATAATAAAGTAAAGGGTTAAGGTGGTAACCAGCAGGATTCGTTTGGTAGAAAGTGACAGAAAATTCAACACAAAATGTCTTTGAGCAAAATGTGTCAGCCGGGAACTCATTTAAGAAGGGGTGTAGAGGCAGGCATGGTGGCCCATGCCTTTAATCCCAGTACTCAAGAGGCAGAGACAGGCAGAAGAGGCTAGCCTGGTCTTCACGGTAAGCTCCAGGACAGCCAGTGCTGTGTATAAAGACCCTGAGAAAGGAGAGAGAGAGAGAGACAGAGAGAGAGACACAGAGAGAGGATATTTTGGTGGAATACTTACTTAATATTCTTGAAATCCCCAGGTTCTAGGTTCTATTAAAAACAAAACAAGGGCTGGCAAGATGGCTCAGCGGGTAAGAGCACTGACTGCTCTTTAGAAGGTCCTGGGTTCAATTCCCAGCACCCACATGACAACTTCTCTGTAAACCTGGCAGTGGTGGCATATGGCTTTAATCCCAGCACTTAGGAGGCAGAGGCAGGTGGATTTCTGAGCTTGAGGCCAGCCTGGTCTACAGAGTGAGTTCCAGGACAGTCAGGACTACAGAGAGAAACTCTTGTCTCCAAAAAAACAAAAAACAAAAAAACAAAACAAACCTTCCATGGAAGGATTCTGGCTTCAGATACTTTTTTTCAGAACTTGAACTTGAATTTTTTTTTTTTTTTTTTTTTTTTTTTTTTGGTTTTTCGAGACAGGGTTTCTCTGTGTAGCCCTGGCTGTCCTGGAACTCATTTTGTAGACCAGGCTGGCCTCGAACTCAGAAATCCGCCTGCCTCTGCCTCCCGAGTGCTGGGATTAAAGGCGTGCGCCACCACGCCCGGCGAACTTGAATTCTTATTTTCACTTTCTTTCTTTCTTTCTTTCTTTCTTTCTTTCTTTCTTTCTTTCTTTCTTTCTTTCTTTCTTTCTTTCTTTCTTTTTTGTTTTGTTTTTTTGTTTGTTTTGTTTTGTTTTTGAGGCAGGGTTTCTCTGTATAGCCTTGGCTGTCCTAGAACTCACTTTGTAGACCAGGCTGGCCTCGAACTCAGAAATCCACAAATCCACCTGCCTCTGCCTCCCGAGTGCTGGGATTAAAGGAGTGAGCCACCACACCCAGCCCTTATTTTTATTTTCTTGTCTACTAATTTTAGTCTTGGGCAACTGTAACAAGATGACAGCATCAGTTTTAGGATGTGTGCCCTTTCGGGGTTCAGCTACAGAGGGCTTTTCTTTCGCAAGAGTTCTAGAGAAAGGCTCATCAACCATGACTGGGTCCCATGACCTTCAACAAAAATGAAACCCATTTAATGTATGTTGGTTAGGTTTACTGGCTCTTCCTGACTGAGAGACTGAGTGGGGGATGGGCGTATAGGTGTATAGATATGTTACAACTTAAATGGCCCTTCCAAAACTCATGTTAATTGTATTTAGTATGTATGTATGTATGTATGTATGTATGTATGTATCTACCTATCTATTTATTTATTTTTGTGGTGCTGAGGATGAAAATTAGGACTTCATTCATGGTGGGCAAGTTCACTGCCACTGATTTCACATCTGCATTTCCAACATGTTGAAGTTTAGTTGCTACTGTGACACTTTTAAGAGGTACGACTTTGAAGAGGTGATAAGGGCTCTGTCCTCCTAATGGATTATCGGGGGGGGGGGTGGCTTAGTTATGAAGGCTTGGGCATGATGATATCTTTAGTTTTAGCACTCAGGAGGCAAAGGTGGGTGGATCTCTGTAAGTTCAAAGCCACCAGCCAAGTCTACATAGTGAGTTCAAGGCCAGTCTGGTCTACATAATATAAAAAGCAAGCATTAGACCAACCAGGGCTACATAATAAAACCCTATCTCAAAAAAAAAAAAAAAAAAAAAAAGACACTCGCCAGCTACCCACAACACCCGCCACAGGATCTTAAGACGTCTGGTGAGTGGAACACAGCTTCTGCTCCAATCCAATTGCGCGCAGGACCTGAGACTGCATTAGTTAGGGAAGCAGAAACCAGCCAGAGTAGGGCCACAGGCCTCATCCGGCCGGATCAGCACCGGGGTAGCTAGAGCGCAGGGTCGGCTGACACCCACCAGCTACCCACGACCCCCGCCACAGGATTTTGAGACTGCTGGTGAGTGGAACACAGCTTCTGCTCCAGTCCAATCACGCGGGACCTTAGACTGCTTTGGTTGGGGAGGGAGAAATCCGACCTACATAGGGCCACAAGCCTCTTCCGGTCAGAAAAGCACCGGGGTAGCTAGGGCGCAGGGTCGGCTGACACTCGCCAGCTACCCACAACACCCGCCACAGGATCTTAAGACTTCTGGAGAGTGGAACACAGCTTCTGCTCCAATCCAATTGCCCGCGGGACCTGAGACTGCATTAGTTAGGGAAGCAGAAAACCGGCCTGAGTAGGACCACAGGCCTCTTCCGGCTGGACCAGCACCGGGGTACTGCCAGCTACCCACAACCCCGCCACAGGATTTTGAGACTGCTGGTGAGTGGAACACAGCTTCTGCTCCAATCTTTAAACACTGACAACGGCAACTACTAACCCCAGAGATTACCAGATGGCGAAAGGTAAACGTAATAATCTTACTAACAGAAACCAAAACCACTCACCATCATCAGAACCCAGCACTCCCACTTCGCCCAGTCCAGGGCACCCCAACACACCGGAAAAGCTAGACACGGATCTAAAAGCATATCTCCTGATGATGGTAGAGGACTTCAAGAAGGACTTTAATAACATACTTAAAGAAATACAAAGGAACACTGGTAAACAGGTAGAAGACAGTAAAGAGGAAGCACAAAAATCCCTTAAAGAATTGCAGGAGAACACTGCTAAAGAGTTACAAATCCTTAAAGAAAAACAGGATAACCTAATCAAACAGGTAGAAGTCCTTAATGAAAAACAGGAAAACACATCCAAACAGATGATGGAAATGAACAAAACCATACTAGACCTAAAATGGGAAGTAGACACAATAAAGAAAACCCAAAATGAGGCAACACTGGAGATAGAAACCCTAGGAAAGAAATCTGGAACCATAGATACGAGCATCAGCAACAGAATACAAGAGATGGAAGAGAGAATCTCAGGTGCAGAAGATTCCATAGAGAACATCGGCACAACAATCAAGGAAAATGTAAAATGCAAAAAGATCCTAACTCAAAACATCCAAGAAATACAGGACACAATGAGAAGACCAAACCTACGGATAATAGGAGTGGATGAGAATGAAGATTTTCAACTCAAAGGACCAGCAAACATCTTCAACAAAATTATAGAAGAAAACTTCCCAAATCTAAAGAAAGAGATGCCCATGAACATACAAGAAGCCTACAGAACTCCAAATAGACTGGACCAGAAAAGAAATACCTCCCGACACATAATAATCAGAACAACAAATGCTCTAAATAAAGATAGAATACTAAAAGCAGTAAGAGAAAAAGGCCAAGTAACATATAAAGGCAAGCCTATCAGAATTACACCAGATTTTTCACCAGAGACTATGAAAGCCAGAAGATCCTGGACGGATGTTATACAGACACTAAAAGAACACAAATTCCAGCCCAGGCTACTATACCCAGCCAAACTCTCAATTAACATAGATGGAGAAACCAAAGTATTCCACGACAAAACCAAATTCACACATTATCTCTCCACGAATCCAGCCCTTCAAAGGATAATAACAGAAAAAAACCAATACAAGGACAGGAACCACGCCCTAGAAACAACAAGAAGGTAATCCCTCAACAAACCTAAAAGAAGACAGCCACAAGAACAGAATGCCAACTTTAACAACAAAAATAACAGGAAACAACAATTACTTTTCCTTAATATCTCTTAATATCAATGGACTCAACTCCCCGATAAAAAGACATAGACTAACAAACTGGCTACACAAACAAGACCCAACATTTTGCTGCTTACAGGAAACTCATCTCAGAGAAAAAGATAGACACTACCTCAGAATGAAAGGCTGGAAAACAATTTTCCAAGCAAATGGTATGAAGAAACAAGCTGGAGTAGCCATTCTAATGTCTGATAAGATTGACTTCCAACCCAAAGTCATTAAAAAAGACAGGGAGGGACACTTCATACTCATCAAAGGTAAAATCCTCCAAGAGGAACTATCAATCCTGAATATCTATGCTCCAAATACAAAGGCAGCCACATTCATTAAAGAAACTTTAGTAAATCTCAAAGCACACATTGCACCTCATACAATAATAGTGGGAGACTTCAACACACCACTTTCACCAATGGACAGATCATGGAAACAGAAACTAAACAGGGACACAGAGAAACTAAGAGAAATTATGAATCAAATGGATCTGCAGATATCTACAGAACATTCTATCCTAAAACAAAAGGATATACCTTCTTCTCAGCACCTCATGGTACCTTCTCCAAAATTGACCACATAATTGGTCACAAAACAGGCCTCAACAGATACAAAAATATTGAAATTGTCCCATGCATCCTATCAGATCACCATGGACTAAGGCTGATCTTCAATAACAAAATAAATAATAGAAAGCCAACCTTCACGTGGAAACTGAACAAAACTCTTCTCAATGATACCTTGGTCAAGGAAGGAATAAAGAAAGAAATTAAGGACTTTTTAGAGTTCAATGAAAATGAAGCCACAACATACCCAAACTTACGGGACGCAATGAAAGCATTTCTAAGAGGAAAACTCATAGCTCTGAGTGCCTCCAAAAGGAAACTAGAGAGAGCACACATTAGCAGCTTGACAACACACCTAAAAGCACTAGAACATAAGGAAGCAAATTCACCCAAGAGGAGTAGACGGCAGGAAATAATCAAACTCAGGGGTGAAATCAACCAAGTGGAAACAAGAAAAACTATTCAAAGAATCAACCATTCAAGGAGCTGGTTCTTTGAGAAAATCAACAAGATAGATAAACCCTTAGCCAGACTCACTAGAGGGCACAGGGAAAGCATCCTAATTAACAAAATCAGAAATGAAAAAGGAGACATAACAACAGATCCTGAAGACATCCAAAACACCATCAGATCCTTCTACCAAAGGCTATACTCAACAAAACTGGAGAACCTGGATGAAATGGAGAAGTTCCTAGACAGATACCAGGTACCAAAGTTGAATCAAGATCAGGTTAATGATCTAAACAGCCCTATATCCCCCAAAGAAATAGAAGCAGTCATTAATAGTCTCCCAACTAAAAAAAGCCCAGGACCAGATGGGTTTAGTGCAGAGTTCTATCAGACCTTCAAAGAAGATCTAATCCCAGTTCTTCACAAACTATTCCACAAAATAGAAACAGAAGGTACTCTACCCAACTCATTCTATGAAGCCACAATTACTCTGATACCTAAACCACAAAAAGACCCAACAAAGATAGAAAACTTCAGACCAATATCCCTTATGAATATTGATGCAAAAATCCTCAATAAAGTTCTTGCTAACCGAATCCAAGAACACATCAAAACAATCATCCATCCTGACCAAGTAGGTTTCATCCCAGGGATGCAGGATGGTTCAATATACGGAAATCCATCAACGTAATCCACTATATAAACAAACTCAAAGACAAAAACCGCATGGTCATCTCGTTAGATGCGGAAAAAGCATTTGACAAGATCCAACACCCATTCATGATAAAAGTCTTGGAAAGATCAGGAATTCAAGGCCCATACCTAAACATGATAAAAGCAATCTACAGCAAACCAGTAGCCAACATCAAAGTAAATGGTTGGAAGCTTGAAGCAATCCCTCTAAAATCAGGGACTAGACAAGGCTGTCCACTTTCTCCATACCTATTCAACATTGTACTTGAAGTCCTAGCCAGAGCAATTCGAAAACAAAAGGAGATCAAAGGGATACAAATTGGAAAAGATGAAGTCAAAATATCACTCTTTGCAGATGATATGATAGTATATATAAGTGACCCTAAAAATTCCACCAGAGAACTCCTAAGCCTGATAAACAGCTTCGGTGAAGTAGCTGGATATAAAATTAACTCAAACAAATCAATGGCCTTTCTCTACACAAAGAATAAACAGGCTGAGAAAGAAATTAGGGAAACAACATCCTTCTCAATAGTCACAAATAATATTAAATATCTTGGCGTGACTCTAACTAAGGAAGTGAAAGATCTGTATAATAAAAACTTCAAGTCTCTGAAGAAAGAAATTATAGAAGATCTCAGAAGATGGAAAGATCTCCCATGCTCATGGATTGGCAGGATCAACATTGTAAAAATGGCTATCTTGCCAAAAGCAATCTACAGATTCAATGCAATCCCCATCAAAATTCCAAATCAATTCTTCAACGAATTAGAAAGTGCAATCTGCAAATTCATCTGGAATAACAAAAAACCTAGGATAGCAAAAACTCTTCTCAAGGATAAAAAACCTCTGGTGGAATCACCATGCAGGACCTAAAGCTCTACTACAGAGCAATTGTGTTAAAAACTGCATGGTACTGGTATAGTGACAGACAAATAGACCAATGGAATAGAATTGAAGACCCAGAAATGAACCCACACACCTACGGTCACTTGATCTTCGACAAGGGAGCTAAAAACATCCAGTGGAAGAAAGACAGCATTTTCAACAAATGGTGCTGGCACAACTGGTTGTTAACATGTAGAAGAATGCGAATCGATCCATTCCTATCTCCTTGTACTAAGGTCAAGTCTAAGTGGATCAAGGAACTTCACATAAAACCAGAGACACTGAAACTTATAGAGGAGAAAGTGGGGAAAAGCCTTGAAGATATGGGCACAGGGGAAAAATTCCTGAATAGAACAGTAATGGCTTGTGCTGTAAGATCGAGAATTGACAAGTGGGACCTCATGAAACTGCAAAGCTTCTGCAAGGCTAAAGACACCATCAATAAGACAAAAAACCACCAACAGATTGGGAAAGGATCTTCACCTATCCTAAATCAGATAAGGGACTAATATCCAATATATATAAAGAACTCAAGAAGGTGGACTCCAGAAAGTCAAATAACCCCATTAAAAAATGGGGCTCAGAACTGAACAAAGAATTCTCACCTGAGGAATACCGAATGGCAGAGAAGCACCTGAAAAAATGTTCAACATCCTTAATCATCAGGGAAATGCAAATCAAAACAACCCTGAGATTCCACCTCACACCATTCAGAATGGCTAAGATCAAAAATTCAGGTGACAGCAGATGCTGGCGAGGATGTGGAGAAAGAGGAACACTCCTCCATTGTTGGTGGGATTGCAAGCTTGTACAACCACTCTGGAAATCAGTCTGGCGGTTCCTCAGAAAATTGGACATAGTACTACCGGAGGATCCAGCAATACCTCTCCTGGGCATATATCCAGAAGATGTCCCAACTGGTAAAAAGGACACATGCTCCACTATGTTCATAGCAGCCCTATTTATAATAGCCAGAAGCTGGAAAGAACCCAGATGTCCCTCAACAGAGGAATGGATACAGAAATTATGGTACATTTACACAATGGAGTACTACTCAGCTATTAAAAAGAATGAATTTATGAAATTCCTAGCCAAATGGATGGACCTGGAGGGCATCATCTTGAGTGAAGTAACACAATCACAAAAGAACTCACACAATATGTATTCACTGGTAAGTGGATATTAGCCCAAAACTTAGGATACCCAAGATATAAGATACAATTTGCTAAACGCATGAAACTCAAGAAGAATGAAGACCAAAGTGTGGACACTGTGCACCTTCTTAGAATTGGGAACAAAACACCCAGGGAAGGAGTTACAGAGACAAAGTTCGGAGCTGTGATGAAAGGATGGACCATTTAGAGATTGCCATATCCAGGGATCCATCCCATAAGCAGCTTCTAAACACTGACACCATTGCATACACTAGCAAGATTTTGCTGAAAGGACCCAAATATAGCTGTCTCTTGTGAGACGATGCCGCGGCCTAGCAAACACAGGAGTGGATGTTCACAGTCAGCTATTGGATGTATCACAGGGCTCCCAATGGAGAAGCTAGAGAAAGTACCCAAGGAGCTAAAGGGATCTGCAACCCTATTGTTGGAACAACATGATGTACTAACCAGAACCCCGGAGCTCTTGTCTCTAGCTGCATATGTATCGAAAGATGACCTAGTCGGCCATCAATGGAAAGAGAGGCCCATTGGACTTGCAAACTTTATATGCCCCAATATAGGGGAATGCCAGGGCCAAAAGAATGGGAATGGGTGGGTAGGGAAGTGGGGGGCGCTATGGGGGACTTTTGGGATAGCATTGGAAATGTAACTGAGGAAAATATGTAATAAAAATATTAAAAATTTAAAAAAAAGAAAAGAAAAGAAAAGAAAAAAAAAAGGTAACTTTAATGGGGGTTTTCCTATCTCGCCTGCCCTTGTCTGCCCACCAGTGATCTTACCACAGTACAGAGACCCTTCTCAGAGCCTTAGGCTTGGGCCTTTCATTCTGCAGAATCAAGAGCCAAACAACCAAACAGAAAAATAAATACCCTTCCTATTGTTTATAAGTTGCCTAGTGCTGGGCAGTGGTGGTGCATGCCTTTAATCCCAGCACTTGGGAGGCAGAAGCAGGAGGATTTCTGAGTTCGAGGCCAGCCTGGTCTACAAAGTGAGTTCCAGGACAGCCAGCAGGGCTATACAGAGAAACCCTGTCTCGAAAAAAAAAAAAAAAAGTTGCCTAGTGTATGGCAGTCTGTTACCCAGACAGCTATCAGAATGCAGGTGGATGGGTATAGCCATCTAAGATGGAGATACCTAATAGCTCCTCATGAAATACCACCTGTCCTCACTCACCTTTGGCTTTGCCACTGTGTCACTTTGCTTTGTATTTCAAAGCTGTGTCTGTCACCCTGGTTGGCCTGGTTCCTATTCTCTCTTTCAGCCACTCCAGTGGTGGCACAGAGAGGTGTGCCAAGGAGCCCAGCTCATAGTTAGTCATATGGCATTGCTGTAATAATTGCCTGGCAAAACCAGCTGAAAGGAAGGTTCTTTTATCAGTTATTTTTGTCTTGTAATACTGAGGATTGAACCTAGGGTCTCCACGTGCTAGGTAAGAGCTTTACCACCTACATCCATCCCGAGTCCAGGAAGCATCCATTTTATTCATAAGTTATAGTTCATAGTCAGCTGTCTCCATGACTATTGGCCTGAGTAGCATGGTGAAGGAGATTGCTCACCTCAAGGAGACCAGAAAGCAGACAGACAGACAGGACGGGTCAAGGCCAAGATATAACTTTGAAAGGCACTTTCCCTGGGACCTCTTTCTGAAGCTGGCACCACCTCGGACAGTCCCACATCCTCACTAATCATCAAGGTATTATGGGGAGGGGGAGGGACATTCCAAACAGAACAAGCGAACAAATTCCTATGATGGTGCACATTTGTAGGCTCCCGTCTCTCCTTCCCTCCCCCCCCCCAAAGATGATCATGTCTGTTGAAACTTTGAATCCATCAGTGGATTTAACAATTGATTACACACACCCATCATAATCCATTTGCCCCTGGAAATGTCCTCCCATGGAAATGGCTCCGAGCTGGGCTTCATTAGCCCAGCAGGTGTTCCTCTATTCAGGCAAGTTGACACTGAACATTACCCATCATGGGCATGGAGCACTCTGATCCTCTGATCCATCCTATCAGCCAGCCCCGTCGGTCTTTCCACTTTGCAGGAAGGAACTCAGAGCCCAGATCTGTCATACAAAGGACAGTGGGGACTTAGCCGGCAGTCACCCAGAGCTAGAGCTGGTTCAGAATTCCCCGCGGATCTGATGGGATCTACAAGGCCTGAGTTTGGGTTTAGGGTAGTTTGCCAGGGTGTGTTCCTAAGTACGCAGTCTGGGTTGGTCAGTCGGTCACGTCAAAGTCCCATTGTTGATACCCTGGCAGGTGGCAAGGGGAAGAACTGGTGTATAGGCAGGACACTGTCACCCCAGAAACACCCCCTCATGACTGACTCCTTTTATTCCAAGTACCGAACTTGGCTTTCCTTGTGGAGTGGGGGAGGGGCTTGCCAAATAAAACAAGCAAACAGGCTGTGGTGTGGTGGTGAGCACCTGTGGGCCTAGGTGTGCTCTTGTGGAAGAAGCAGCAGGGAGGGAGGGGGGGGTGAGTCGTGAGTTTATAAGGAGACTCTATCCAAAAGTACACAAAAGAGGAGGAGGAGGAGACAGAGTTGCCTTCTGCTGGCAACCAAGAGAACATCGTCCTGAAGCCAAGAGCATCCTTTGCCAGAAGGTGGGAGGTTAGATGGAGGTGGTTCGCACAGAGCTTAAAACATCCTCCCAACTACGTTTGAAATCTCCAAAGAACTGTTCAGAAAAGCCAGCATCCCTCTTCTATATCCAGGATCTGAACACATAGAGAAAGAAGACAAAGGGATGGGAGCGAGCCAAAGTACACCTTAACAACCACTGACCTAGCGTGGAGAAGGGAGCGTGCTGTGAGTGCAAAATTATCCTCTTAGATGAGAAGGATGGAGCTGAGATCATTCCAGAGGCTCCCCAAGTTCTCCAGAAACTCAGAGAAAATCTTCCACTGCCATATATAGGAACTGGAGATGGAAAGTGTATCTAGGGAAACCCCTTTATCGTGGGAATCAGAAGCAGTGAGCAGGGGCTGGAGTATGTTGTTAATCTTTCTGCGCATTATGAAGATGGGCCCAGGAATATCCTCTCCCTACCGAGGAGGTGGGGAGGGTTGAAGGATGATCTTCTGTCCCACATCTGGGTGGGTGGGAAGGCAGGCAAGGCCCAGGGAAGGCTGACTGTTTTTGTGTCCAGTTCAGTTCCTAGCAGGTGGCCTTGCCTCTCTCCAGGCATGAAGCCCAGGGCCCCAGAGTCCTCTCAGCTTGTGTGTTGCTCTTCTCTCCAGCTGTAAAAATTCAGGAGAATGTGGGTGTATAGCTGCTTTCTGGTTTCTTGGCTGCTTCCCAGTCTGTGTTCTCCCACTTGGGGGGTAGAGGAACGGCAGACTTCCTTTTCATGGCGGTGAGTGCCACCCCGTCCCAACCCCCATGCCCTGTTCCTGCAGAGCCTGGCTCAAAGTTCAAAGCTGAGATGGCTCTGTTGAGTAATTCAGGGACACTGCCTGTCCGCCCGCCCGCCCGCCCGCCCGCCCGCCCGCCTGCCCTGTAAGGGGTGAGTCGCACTCCTACAGGGGCATTTGCCGAGCATCTGTTGCCCTGTGTTTTGTGGCGTATAGCCTGGGAACAGACTAGCCACCCCAGCTGACCGCAGTGGGCCTGTGCTTCCTTCTTTTCTCCGCTGCCCCTGGGCTCTCTGGGTCTCACACACAGCTCTGTGCTGGGCAGGTTTCAGATCCACTCCCAGGCCACTTGGCGTTGACTGCATCTGGATTCACACCAACCCCTTCCTCCTGGGGGTTCAGAGTGTTCTTGGAAGGGAGCCTGGGAAGGGAAAGGCCTTCCCCAGCATTCCCCAGCCAGGGGTTGGCTGACAGCACAGAGCAGAACTGCCAGGAGCTCTGCAGTCAGACGGGGGATGAGTTCAAATCCCTGGGTGACCTTGGCCGAGCTGCTCTCTCCACATCAGTTTCCTCATGTCTAAAAAATGTGACAGTAACAAGACCCGCCTCCTGGGACTGTCATGGGAATTTAACGAAATGCTAATTGGCCCACACTGCCCCTGCATCTGGCCAGTGGGAGTGTTTGAGAACGGGTACCCTTGATCTTCATGGAGCAACTCCTTGCTTCCCAGGGGTGTGGTCACAGGGAAGAGAGTGAAGATGTCCTCCTCTGCCCCTCACTGTCCCAGACCCACCATCGTGTTTCTAACCTGACCAGGATTCAGTTCTAAACAAGAAGTCTTGTTTCCGGTCTCTTAGAGCTCCTTTACCTTGTGTGCTGGCGCTTCGAAGACCTCAACTGCTTGGAGCCATTAAGTATGGGGGTGGGGGGTGAAGAAGCTGAAGAGTCTGGCCCATAGTGCATTCTGGAAGGTTTCCTGAGCTCTCGGCAGTCATTTCTGCTCCTGCGTTCTCCCTCCCAATTGTTCTCCCTCACTTGATTTCTTCTTTCCATCCTCCCTGTTTTCCTTTTCACCTTCTTTTTCCAGAACCCCCACCCCTACCCTGCCCCCGTCTGCTAAATGGAGATTGCATCCTTTTCCTTTCCTTGTAATATCCAAGCTGCTAGACCATCCCTTGAGAGCCCTTCACCCAGCTCAGAGAAGCGATTCCTCTTTCAAATTGAGTCTGTCCCCTGACTCATTCATTAAAATGCATAGGGCGTGTGAGCAAACTGCATAATGACTCTGCTAAGGAAGGCTGGGAGGCAGGCAGAGCTGCCAACCGCCAAGGCAAATACTTGCCCCCAGCTGCGAACCAGGCTCATTGGCTGTCATGCCCCGGGAAGGTTGGGGGGCCCCCCCGGCCGTTCATCTCCAGTAAACCAGCCAAGCCCTGGAGAGCCTCAGCCTGGCTCAGGCTGTCGTCTTGGAAGCTGTGTTGCTGAGGAGAGTCCAGCCTGTGACCTTTTCTCAACCTTCCTCCACCCCCCACTTCACTTCTTGTTTCATCCATTCATTCGTTTATTTTAGAAAGTGTCTTGTTTTATGGTATAAGCTGGTCTTGAACTCAAGATCCTCCTGTCTCGACTCTTGAGTGCCGGGATTACACGATTGCATCATTACTTACATATTTTTAAAATATTTACTTCTTTCAGTTATGTGCATTTCTCTCTCTCTCTCTCTCTTTCTCTCTCTCTCTCTGTGTGTGTGTGTGTGTGTGTGTGAGTGTGGGTGTCTATAGAGGCCAGTTTGATTCCCTGGAGCCAAAGTCACTACTAGTGGTTATGACCCACACAATGTGGATGCTGGAAACCAAACTCTGGTGATCAATGGCAATAGAGGTTATTTTTTAACCATTGAGTCATTTCTCCAGTCCCTTACATATATATTTCAATAATGTAAGTAATAGACAATGCATTCTTTTTATTGTTGTTCTGGTACTAGTAAGAACATGCTTCCTTTTATTTTAAATTTTATTGTATGTGTATTTTGTGCATTTATGTCAGTGCTCCAAGTGGATGCAGGACCCAAGGGAGCCAGAAGGTGTTGGATCTCCTGGAAACAGGAGTCACAGAAAGGTGTGAGCTGCCATGTGGGTCCCAAGAACTACAGCCAAGTCCTCTGAAAGAGCAGCCAGTGCTCTTCACCCCCCCGAGCCATCTCTCCAGCCTGAGAGTGCATGTTCTTATCATGAGAAGACAAACAGCAGTGGAGTTGGCAAGCTGCCTCAGTGGGTAAAGGTACTTGCTGCCAAGGCTTGCAGCCTGATTTTGATTCCCAGAACCCAGAGAATAGAAGTCGAAAACCAACTCCCACATGTTGACCTCTGACCTCCACCCAAGTGCACACACACACACAACACACACACACAGTTCTCAGCAAAACAACCAGTGCCCACCTTGGCTATCTCCACACATCCCTATGTCTAACAGATATCTCACATCTACCCACCAAGGCAACCCTCCTCCCTCTCAGGCACACTGTGAACCTCATTCTTTGAAAAGAGCCCTACTGGCTTTCTTAGAAAGCAGACAGGCCAAACAGATTGCTTCCTGCATACAGATTGAAATTAGTTTCCCAAGGCGTGTGCCCTTTCTTTCTGCAGGCTTCCTATGAGGAAGATACCAAAATCCATTGTTTCTTGTGGCTTCATTGGGCACCAGGTCTACATGTGATCCACTTTTAGATTCTGGACCTAGGAATTTGCCAAAACTTGGGTAATGATCTTTTTACTTGGCTGTGTGACCCTGGGAAAATCACAGACTTCTCTGGATTGCAGAATGAGACTAATAATCATAGCATTTCTTTCAATGAGTTGTTGCCAAGGCCTGATATGGGATTATCCATATAAGGCCTAATCACAGCCCTTGGCAAGATACAGTATCATCATCATCATCATCATCGTCACCACCACCATTCTTATCATCATTCTTATCGATTTATTAAGTGCCTAGTATTTCCAGCACTGTCCTTGGTCCTGGGGGTGAAGCAATGAAGGGGTTAGGCAAGGCATCAAAGGGTTTCTCTTCTAGTGTGGGTGTATTGCACCTTTGGCTTTATTTATACTTACTTACTTGGTTGGTTGGTTGGTTGGTTGGTTGGTTGGTTGGTTAGTTGGTTGATTGGTTTTGTTTTTTTGAGATGGGCTGTCTTTGTATAGTCCTGGCTGTCTAGCTCTTTAGACCAGACTGGCCTTAAACTTACAGAAATCCTCCTGCCTCTGCCTGCTCCACCATGACCCTGCACCTTTGGTTTTAATAAAGCATTTGTTGCTTCCCAGGTGCCACATGATTCTCACTGATGCATTTTACTGAATAATGGGCAAGACAGTGGCTGCTGTTGTACAAAGAGGAAGTAGAGTTTCCACAGTTAAGCTAAGGGAGGCAGTTAAATGCTGACCAGGGGGTCTTCCTGGCTCTGGTCCTCTCCAGACAGGCATGAGGATCATTTTGGGTACAGAGGAGTACAGATGCAGCTCCCAGAGCCATGCAAGCCAGGGCCCAACAGAATCAAAAGATGTTCCTTGCTTGCCTCAGAACCCCACCTCATCTTGCCTGTGAAGACTGTCCATTGGCAAGAACTGTCAATAAGATCCTGTGGTCGGGGCTAACTTTGAAGGTCTGGAGAAACCTTTCTTGCAAAGAGAACCAGGGGGCAGTGTCTCTGGAACAGCAGGGAGCTGGCTCCCTGAGAACTCTGGCTGACCAGAACAGGAGAGAGAATGGCTAGGGCCACAGGCTCTGTACCCACTGCATGATTCCTCATGGCTTCAGCTAGAGGGAACCCCACTGTCCACACCAGCATCACCCTTCTGCAGTGCCAGGCAGGATGAGACTGGCCCTGGCTGAGAGTCCCACTCAGGGGAAATGAAAGTCCTACCCAAGGGAAGTGGCCGGGGGTAAGTCTGGCAAAGGCCAGGGTCAGATACTGTCAAGAGAGCAGTGTCCTGAGCATGATCAGGCTAAAGGTTTCCTGACCCATTCCAGTAAGACTCACCCTACCGCCAGACCTCTGGAGACAATTCGGAAGCTTCATAGCATTTTGTAGCTGATGAAGGACCAGCGGCTTCTCCATCACTAGGGTCAAGTTTACCCAGTTCTGAGATGCACAGTCCCTGTCCCCTTTCTACCCTGTTTTTCTTACCTTTCTTGGTCCTTCAAGCCAATTTCAAGAGTAAGGTATTCTTTTTGTTGTTGTTGGGGTTTTATTTGTTTTTGGTTTTTTTCTTGTCTCATTTTTACTGAACCCAAATGTTCACTATCTCTGACCCTTGACAGCCTTCCATTTTTGGTTGAGCCCTGCACCATCCATATCAGATCATTTGGCTTTGGCTGTATTTATCTGTGTTCTTGGAATCTGCTGAGCCCACTGCAGATTCCCCCACCCCCACCCCTCTACTACCTTGCCTGTCCTACCCATCCTTAATCTTGCCATTCCTTCGCTTTTATTTCATACATTTCCCAAAAAGAAATAGGGTTTTGTTTGTTTGTTTGTTTGTTTTTGTTTCTGCTGTTTGTTTTTTCTCACTTCAAAGAACACCCTGTTACATGTAGCCTTCAAGAACCTACACCTAGAGTTCTGGAACGCACTGCTTCCCTTATACTTTTCAGCTGGTAGCCTTCACGCATGCTGTTGTGTATAGCTGTGTTCCAGAGTTTGTCTCTGCAGCTGTGCTGCTGTGCTTTCTCTCGTGTTCCATGCAGAGTTTCCCTCCCACCCATGAACTGTTGGGCTGTTACCAGCTTTCCCATCACACTGGATGAGGTGATCTGGACCTCTTCATACGGTCTTCTGGAGAAACTAGAAATGTACCCATTCACTGCTGGATAGTCTTCCCCACTGGAAGGATGCACAGGGGAACTCACTGTGTTCACTTGGAGCTATGTACTGTCCAAAGGTGTTTTACAGCTGTGGGTAGTTCAGTGGGGCCCTTGAGGATCGAATGAAACACAGTATACCTCTGAAGTCTCCCCCAGTTAGCACTGCATTATCCTCTTCTTTAACCTGATTCCCCATTATCCACTATAGTGTCTGGTAGCTCATTATCATCATAAAAAAACCCAATAACACAGTAATTATAGATAACATTTATTCAGTTAACTGAGTGCCAGGTACTATGTTAAACAACACCTCTTCTTTTATGATTATAATATCACTCACCCATTCATAAACCCTAGAAGGTAGGTTCCATGTCATTTCACATTTTGTAGATAGGGATGGAAGTGAAGACTCCGCCCCAAAATCACAGAAGTAGTAAAAGATGAAGTCGGAGTCTACACCTGACCCTGAAGCTCTTAATACCATATCATAGCTGCCCAATAAAATCTTCTTTCAAATCTTTAGTTAAGTTTTCTATATTTGTTTTTAATTTATTTAGGGGCAGGGTTTTATAATGTAGCCTTGGGTGCCTTGGAATTATGTAGACCAGACTGGCTTCAGACTTACAGATCTGCCTGCCCTTGTCTCCCAAGTGCTGGTATTGAAGGCGTGCTCCTCCATGCCAGACTAACTTTTTTGTATGTATGTATGTATATGTATCTGTGTGTATGCATATATGTGGGGGGTGCATGTGAAGACAGGAAGAAGGCGTCAGATTCCCTGGAGCTGGATAAAGGTGGGTGCTGGAAACTAAACAGGTTCTCTGCAAGAGCAGCAAGTGCTATTAACTCCAGAGCCTCCCCACCATCACCACCCCCAGTAATTTCTTTAATGAAATTTCTTCTGTCCAGAACCTTAGGAAGTGCCAAATGCTTTTGGCTTTTTTGACTTTATAACTCATCAATTATGGTTTTTTTGTTTTTGTTTGTTTGCTTGTGTGTTTTGTTTTGTTTTTCAAGGCAGGGTTTCTCTGGCTGTCCTGGAACTCACTCTGTAGACCAGACTGGCCTTGAACTCAGAAATCCACCTGCCTCTGCCTCCCAAGTGCTGGGATTAAAGGCATGTGCCACCACTGCCGGGCATCAATTATATTTTAAATGTATCCATGTTTTGCTTACAAACAAAGCTTAAAGTAATTTTAATATTTTCAAATGTAACTCACGTAAGTCATAATTAGTTATGCTTTCTCAGTAATCATTGTGCTGACTTGAGAACTCACCATGAGAGAGAACTAACCTACAGATTGTTCTCAAATGTCAAGAGGTGTTCACAATTCCTTCTTTATCAAAAAAACAAAAATCAAAAATTAAAAAAACAAAAACAAAAAACCTATATCCTGTTACTATATTTTTTCTGGCATTATTCACACTTACTACCCCTAACACATCATCTAAGTAACATGTTATTGTGTCTATTACTGACCTGTATAACTCTGTCATATGATGTTCATTTACTAACCCCATGTGTTCATGATGCCTGGCACACAGGCTGCCCCAAATGTTTGTGGGATATCTGAAATCCAAGAGTGAATGAATGAATGAAATGAACAGGAAACTGACATTTGCTTTAGTATTCAGATTTTGTGCTTATTTTGTTAAAATAATAATTTTTTTTAGCTGACTAGGTTTTCATATTTCAGACATTCCTTTAGACTGGTCAAGAAGCTGAGAAGCCGAGATCTCGTACCTATTGTGTGCCTAAGATCAAACAGACATAACCTGGACATTCAAATCAATGCTTTACTGTCGTTTCCTTTATCTCTTATAAAGCAACAGTGGGCGGCCTGCTTCATCAAGTATAGACTCTGGCAAAAAAGCAGAACGCCTTTGTTTTCTAAACAAAAAACTCCTGGCAGCTCTCATATAGCTGTCTGGATCAGCCTTGGGTATTTCAACTCAAGGCACCCATTATACACAGAAAACATCTGATATATGTGTAACAGGTCCTTAACCCCTGGCCGTGGTGCTATTGCCGAAGGGGCGGTGGTGCACTAGATAGCTGCAGAACTCAGTAACTTCCCTCCCGGTGAAACAGTCTGTGGCTCAGTTCTCAAAGCTGGGCCAAACAAGTAATTATAGCTTCCCTCTGTGGTGTGCAGGGCAGGAGGCTGATTTAATAAAGGAAGCCTGCTGTCTGTCTCCAGCCTGCCTGTGACTCATGGAACCCCGGAGTCCCGGCAGCACTACCCGAAGAGGGTGGTGAGCGGCTGGGGGTGGGAGGTAAAGGGGTAGCCAGCTCAGCTAGCCAGAGCCCCAAGAATGAGGAAACTCCCAGCTTGGCGGGTAGGAACCAGCAGCTGGAGCCAGAGGAAGTGAGGCTGGGACAGAGCAAGCAGCAGCTGCTTCTCCCCGGAAAGAAGGCTCGTGCCATGTGGACATCTACAATAAAATGGGTTAGTGGTTTTTATATTCAGAATCGGGGCGGAGGGAGCACAATCAGATTGCCTCTGTTAGGGGTGGCTGCCTGCCTGCCTGACTCTATGTGATATGCCAGTGGCCTTGGTTTCTCTGGAGGTCTGGGTGGATGGAGTCTGGATTGATCCTGGATGTTAATTTGGTTTCTCACTTTGGCAGGGAGGTGGCTAATGAGGTGTTCACAGCCGCAGAGACAGTGGGAGGCGGGTGGTTTTAGCTGCTCGTGGGCTGACAGCTGCTTTGGAGAGGATTTGGATGCCACCTCGGATAGGTCACCACAGGTCATCTTATCCTTCCTACGGTCTCCAGCAGCTTCTTCCTCCTTTGCTGACAATCAGCCAGACAGGCAACTTGACCTCCTCTCTCTCCTGCTGGCCCTGCCGGCAGGGAGATTCCAGAGTCATCCCTCCCTCCCTATCCTTCCCGCTGAGTCACCACACCTCCGGGTCAGGTGATTCTCCCCTGGGCCCTTCCGAGAGCACCTTGACCTATATTCCGAACTCCGTGATGGTAGATTGTAATTGTCCCGAGACAAGGCCCGCCAGGCAGCGGGCACGGTGCCCTGGTAGCCCCGGCTGCAGACAGACGCCCCGGGCAGCGGGAGGGGCGCTCCCTCCCCGGGAGCCAGCAGCGAGAGGCCTGGAAATGGAAAGTTAAGAGGCTGGAGGCTGTGTGCAGGCGGGTGGCAGAGGAGGGTGGTGGCAAGCTGAGTCAGCTGGGAAAGCCAACAGCTAGCCACTGGGAGCTGCAGGCTCACCCCTGCCCCTCCCCAACCCCCTCTCTGAGGGATGCCAGCTCAAGGCCAGATGCAGGACAAACGCCATTGTGGCTGGCGACATGACCGCCCACCCAAAGAGGAGAAGTGAGTTAAGATGTCAATAACGGGACAAACCTTGATGTTTCATCTGGTCAGTCAGCCTAGGAAAACACACACAGGGGGCAAGCTGTCATCCCTACGTTACCCACAGAATGGCCTCTACGTATCTTGTGTATGGGTTCTTTGTGCAATCCTGTGCAGTCTTTGTGTCCTCTGAAAGAGAGGGCGGTGGGGGTGCTGTGGGAAAAGGGACTGAGAGAGGAGTCAGAGTCAAACTTGAAGCCCCATCCCCGGGCATAGTGCCTGAAAAAGGTGACCACTAGCCAAAGATCACAGTCCCCTTTAAGTTGGAAAGAGTTCTGAATTCAGAGGCATTCTTAAAATCTCCCTTTAACAGCCAGCAGTACTGTGTGTGACCTTACAGAGTCCATCAATCCAGTGGGGATTTTAGTAGGACTGCTTCTACCGAATGGCAGCGTCCACATTAAATCTGATGACTTGAGTAAGGTTTATTCGTTATGTAAAGGGTGCATACCTGAGCCAGCACTTGGTGGTACAGGCCGGGAATCTCAGGTAACTGGTAGGCTGAGGCAGGGTGATCAAAACTTCAAAACCAGCCTGGGCAACTTAGTGAGACCTTTTGACCAAAATAAAAAGCAAAATAAACAAGTAAAAAAAAAAGGGAAATAAATAAATAAATAAAATGAGGAAGGGCTAGAGAGATGGCTAAGAGGCTAAGCATTGGCTGCTTTTCCAAAGGGACCCAGATTTGATTCCCAGTAACCACTTAACATTACGTCATTTCCAAAGGTGCCTCTTCAGGCCTCCGGGATACCAGGTACATGCACGAGGCATAGACATACATGTAGACAAAATGCCCAAACACATAAATCAACAAAAATAAGTAAATAATAAAAGACAAAGAGCTGAGATCCAGGTATGGTGGATTGCACCTCTAACTCCAGGACTTGGGAATTAGAGTCAGGGGAATCAGAAATTCACAGTAATCTTCAGCTACACAGAGAATCTGAGGCTAGCCAGGGCTGCATGAAACTGTCTCAGGAAGGGATGGGGGAGGGAACAAGAGGTGGAGTCACTGCTGACTTTAGGGTTATCTACCTTATCAAGCAGACAGCCCCACAAGTTAGTCATACGTTGTTTTATTCCCTTATATAAGAAAGGATGCATGTTTATCATAGTTTAGGTAAAAGCCTGAAGATAAGGCACACTTTTCAATGTTGCTTTTGCTTGTTTCTCCCCTCCCAGGCTCAAAGCCAGAATGATACTAAGTAAGCTCTCCGTTTCAGGCTGGGATTGAACTCACAATGAGGGTGACCTTGCACTTTGGTTCTTCCTATCTCCAATTCTCCAGTGCTGGGGTTACAAGCACAAAAAGTAGGGTTGCACCACAATACCTGGTTTATAGCATGTTCAGAATCAGACCCAGGGTTTCTTGCATGCTAAGGCAGCACTCTTAACAACTAAGCTATACCCCCAGCCTCCAGCTTCTTCTTCTTTTTTTAAAGATATATTTATTTTTCTTTTAGTGTCTGAATGTTTTGCCTGCACGTGTGTGTGTGTGTGTGTGTGTATGGTATGTACCATGTGTATGCTTGGTGCCTGAGGGGGTCAGAAGAAGGTATCAGATCCGATCCCTTGGAACTGGAGTTATAAATGGTTGTAAGCCACCCATTTTCTTTCTGGAACTTAAAACTCTCCCTGATCTTCTGCAAGAGCAGCAAGGACTCTTAGCCATTGAGGCATCTTTCCATGTTTAAGTATGGATGTGAATTTTGGAAGTACCACTTCAAACACAGTGTATGCTGGATGGTAGGTGCTGGTCACCTGGATTGAAAGGAGGAAGGGAGGAAAATATCAGGACACAATGCCAGAAGCCCAGGGTCCTTCCGCTGCATGTCTTCTTTCTAAGATCACAGTTCATTATTGTTGTTGTTGTTTAGCTTAAAGATTGCTGGGCTGGTGAGATGGCTCAGTAAGTGTCTAAAAGAGTTAGGATTCTAGTGCCATGATAAAACACCACAACCAAAGCAGTTTCGGGAAAAAAGGATTTATTTCATCTGTTTGTTTGCTTTTCAAGACAGGGTTTCTCTGTGGAGCCCTGGCTGTCATTCATAGAGCTCCCTTTGCCTCTGCTTCCCAAGTGCTGGGATTAAAGGTGTACGACACCACTGCCCGGCTGGTTTATTCTATTGTACACTTGCACATCACAGTCCATCCCGGAAGGCAATCAGGGCAGCTCCCTGAGGCAGGAACCTTGAGGCAGGAGCTGAAGCAGACACCCTGGAAGAGTGCTGTCTTGCTCCTTGCTGCTTATTCAGCCTGTCTCCTTGAGCAGCCAGGACAGCCAGCCCAGGGTGGTATCACTGGACCCTGAGGGAATGGACCCTCCCACATCAATCTCCAGTCAAGAAAACGCCCCATAGATTTTTCCACAGGCCAATCTTCTTTTTCCATCAGGGTCATCTTCTCAGCTGAGGTTTCTTCTTCCCAAATGACTGTCGCTTGTGTCAAGTTGACATAAAAACCAGCCAGTGTGGTAGCTATAGTGGCTTGATGCCAAGGCCGATGACCTGAGTTTGATCCCTGGGACCCAGATGGTAGGAGAAGAGAAACGTCTCCCCAAAGTAGTCCTCTGACCTCTACCCCCACAATTTACACAAAATAAATAAATAAATAAATAGTAAATGGCCTAAATTTTAATTTAATTCAAATAATTTAATATAAGAATTATGCAAATTTAATACAAAAATGAAAAATTTCAGGGGAATGCAGGGTCTTATACATGCTAAGTAGGTTAAGTAACTTCTCTGTCACTAGACTGCAACCTGTTTATTTTTGGACATAGGATCTTGCCCATATAAGTCTGGCTGCTGCTACTCATAACACCCAACAGTCCCATCTTCCTACGTCCTGGGATTATGGGTGTGGGTTAGTATGCTCAACAAATAATCCCTGTCTGTTATATAATTTTTTATGCCCTTCCCTAAAGCTGGTCCCCAGGATAGTCTGTACTTCACACCTCCCCAAGACACCCCATGCTTGTTGGAGATTCATGCACAGCAATGCCAATGCTAGTGGTTTAAAGGGCCATGATATTTTCTCATTAGCACCATCCTGCCTTCCTGATGTGATGTTTGCAGAAAGACTCACGCATAGGCCAGGCAAGGACAACATTCTAAAGAGTGAAAGCTTGGAGAGGGTGGGGTTCAATATCTATGGAACTGTTTGGGCTAATGCCAGTGGGCTTCTAGAGTGTACTCTGATACCATAGAGAGCTCGGTAGTTCCCAGACGGCCTGGATCTGGCTGTCTCTGGATGCAGAACAATGGAGAAGTGGTGGTTTCTAATCTGGAGCTGTCAATCATCCTGGCTGGTCTTCACTGATGCAGTGCATAGTTTCTGCTTTGTTGTCTTAGTTTGGGTTTCCATGGCTGTAAAGAGACACCATGACCAAGGCTACTCTTGCAAAAGACAATGTTTAATTGGGTCTGGCTTACTGGTTCTGAGGTTCCATCCGTTATCATCATGGTGGCGTCATCCAGGCAAGCTTGGGCTGCTGGAGCTGAGAGTTTTTTTTTTTTTTTTTTTTTTTTTTTTTTTGGTTTTTTTTTCGAGACAGGGTTTCTCTGTATAGCCCTGGCTATCCTGGAACTCACTCTGTAGACCAGGCTGGCCTCGAACTCAGAAATCCGCCTGCCTCTGCCTCCCAAGTGCTGGGATTAAAGGCGTGCGCCACCACGCCCGGCGAGCTGAGAGTTTTACACCTTGTTCTGAAGGTTATCTCGGGCAGCTAGGAGTAGGGTTTCCAAACTCACCCCTACACTGACATAACTCCTCCAACAAGGTCACACCCACTCCAACAAGAAGGCCACACCTCTTAATGGTGCCCCTCCCCGGGCCAAGCATTCAAACCACCACTCTTGTCTGCTTTTATATCTTTTTTTGCCCAGTCTCTCCCACATGCCATTCAAATGTAGAACCACAGTAGCTGCCTCCCAAGCAGTTCATATAATTTATTAAGTCTTAGTTTGTCTGCATGTAGGATAAGTGGCAGGTGATTTTAGGCCTATTTCTTAAGTGTAGTGATTGGAAGGGACCAAAACCACCCTGTTCACTTGTGGGTTCCCATTTTTGAGTCCCCTGTCTCTGATGAAGTTCAAAACAATTGCTATTGTTTCCATTGTTATTCAATTTTTGTTTTGTTTTTAGAAAGGTTTTCTCTGTGTTGCCTTGGCTGTCCTGGAATTCCATATTTAGAACAGGGTGGCCTTAAATTCACGGAGATCATCCCATCTGTGCCTCCTGAGTGCAGGATTAAAGGCCTATGTCACCATGTTAGATTAAGAGTTTCACTTTTAAAACAGTTTATTTTGGATTTTGGTCTTTGGGACAGAGAGTAGCCCTGGCTTTCCTGGAACTTGCTCTGTAGACCAGGCTGGCCTCAAACTCACAGAGATTTGCTTGTCTCTTCCTCCCCGGTGCTGGGATTACATGCAAGCACCAGCACACCTGGCTTAATGAAGCAGGTTCTATTGTTTGAACTCCATCTCGCTGCTTAAGCCTACCTTGGTTTTCTACCTTTGGTCATCTTAACTCAGCCCCCTGAGAGCTGGGGTTACAGGCGTACATGATCAAGCGTGACACTAAAGCAGTTCCATTGGACACTGAGCAGTGGCACATGCCTGTAATCCTAGCATTTGGAAGCTGAGGCAAGAGAAGCACAAATCCTATGCCAGCATGGCCTACACAGCGAGACTGTCTCCAAACGCCCTAAGGGATAAGGGCGTAGCTTGGTCGTGCACTTTTCCATCATGAGCACCCAGCGTGGAAAGAAGGAAAAGAATGACCGGCAAGACAGAGAGAGTGCTTCGTGATCACAGCAGTGAAGCGACTCTATGCCCATCTGTCCGAGACTCTGATTCACACGGATTGAGGAGGGCCCGCAGAGCCCCCGTCCGTGGCAGATGAGCAAGGCTCAGGGAAGGGAAAGCCGCCTTGGGAGTTCGCTCTGTACACAGCACATTGTTTAGCAGTTCTTACTTAATTCTCAAAGTGTCCTGTAGCTAGCGTTAGCCTCACATTTTCAGGCAGACAGCTAAGGCTAGGGCACCTGCTAAGTTATCCAGCAGGTAGGACTGGAGATGGGACCGGAGTGTTCTGATCTGTTTGATCTGAATGATTTTATTTACGCTTCTGATCACAGTTAGGGTGTGCTGGCTCTTGGCTGTGATCATAGCACTTGGGAGGCTCATGTAGGAGAATCATAGCGGATCTCTTAAGTGTTCAAGGTCTGCCTGGTCTTCATAGTGTGTTTCAGGACAGCCAGGGCTGTGTAGAAAGACCCTATCTCAAAACACCAGAAGTAAATAAATAAAATAAAAATGATTTTTATTTATTTTGAATAGGAATGATATTTGCTTGCTTTAAAATTTGAAAAGATGACAGGAAGATATCTCCCCAAGCCCACCCCAGTTATCTAATGCTACTTTTTGCAAGCAGACAATCATAGGTCGTTGCTGTTCACAGTTTATAAATTCAATTAAAATATCATTCACCTTCCTCATCCTCCAACCCTCCTTATGCCTGCCTCTCAAAATCAGGTCATCTTTTTTCTTTCTTTACTATTATTATATATGGTGGTGATGGTGGTGGTGGTGGTGGTGGTGGTGGTGGTGTGTGTGAAACTATGGGGGCTAGAGGGATGGCTGCTTTTCCTGAGGACCAGGGTTCAGTTGCTAATACCCACATGGCAGCTCACAGTGGTCTCTGTCTCCAGTTGGAGGGAATCTGCCCTTTCTTCTGTCCTCCATGGGCTCCTGCACACATGAGCACATGCATACACCCGGGCATGCACACATATGCTAAAAAATAAAATAAATATGAAAAACATACAGCTACGTATAATTGTGCACACCTTTAATCCTAGTATTCAGGAGACAGAGGCAAGCAGATCTCTATGAGTTTAAGGTTAGCCTTGTCTACAAAGATAGTTTGAGGCCAGCCAAGGCTATGTACTGAGTCCCTGTCTTTAAAAAGAAAAAAGAGGGGCTGGTGAGATGGCTCAATGGGTAAGAGCACCTGACTGCTCTTCCGGAGGTCTGGAGTTCAAATCCCAGCAACCACATGGTGGCTCACAACCATCCGTAATGAAATCTGACACTCTCTTCTGGTCTGTCTGAAGACAGCTACAGTGTACTTACATATAATAATAAATAAATAAATTTTTTTTTTTTTTTTCGAGACAGGGTTTCTCTGTGTAGCCCTGGCTGTCCTGGCACTCACTTTGTAGACCAGGCTGGCCTCGAACTCAGAAATCCGCCTGCCTCTGCCTCCCAAGTGCTGGGATTAAAGGCGTGCGCCACCACGCCCGGCAATAATAAATAAATTTTTTTTTTTTAAAAAAGAAAAAGAAAAAAGAAAAGAAAACAGGTGGTGGGAGGGAAGAAGCACACGTATTTGTTTGTTTGTTTATGTGTGGTGTGTGTGTGTGTGTGTGTGTGTGTGTGTGTGTGTGGTGTGAGCATGTTTGGGTATGTGGGTATGTGTACTGGGTGCATGCTCTTGTGGAGGACAAAGGGGGACATCATGTGTGTGTGTGGTGTGAGCATGTATGGGTATGTGGGTATGTGTACTGGGTGCATGCTCTTGTGGAGGACAAAGGGGGACATCTGGTGTCCTTTTTTGTCAGACTATCCCCTGGAGGCAGTGTTTCTCACTGAACCTCAGGCTCTTCTCTTGGTAAGGCTACTGGCTGTTCAGCAAGCTCTCAGGATGCAGTAGTCTCCATCCCACAGCACTGAGGTTACAAATGTGCATGCCCCTACCCCTGCACATGCACATACCCCTGGTTTTTATGCGGGTGCTGATACCTACACTGGAAATCTTGTGTGGTTATGGCTCTGTAGGGGTAGCTCACAACTTTGGCTGTATTTTGCTTTCGTTTATTTTATTGTATTGGGTGGGTGTTTTTGCTTTTGTTTTTGTTTTGTCTTTTTTTTTTTTTTTTTAGACAAGAGTCTCTCTCCTGGAACTCAATATGTATACCAGATTGGCCTTGAACTCAAGAGATCTGTCTGCCTCTGCCTCCTGAGTGTCACCATGCCAGTCTACTTTTTTCATCCATCCATCCATCTGTGTATGTATCTATTTATCATCTATCCATCATCTATCTACTTATCTTTAAGATCTCATAGTCCAAACTGGCCCAGAACCTGTTGTGTCTCCCAAGCTGGCTGAAAACTTTCAATCCTCCCACATTAGTCTCTCAGAGTACTGGGATTCCAGGCATGGTCCACTGCAACTGCCTTAGTTCACAATTTTTAAGAGAATAGGTTTGAGGTTCTGCTAAAAAGGCTATGTCCAAAGGGACTGGAGGTCTCCCTCAATGTGTAGTTCAATGCTTGCCATGTGTGAAAGAGGGTCTTGCTTAGCCTGCACTGGGCCTGAGTTTGAACCCTAGCAGCAGCAGCAGCAGCAACAGCAACAATGACAACGACAACAACAACAACAAAGCAATGCAGGAAGTTTCATAAGTGCAACTATCTCAAAGAAAGGTCATCTCTTGTATTCTAACGTCTTTTGATATATTAGGCTCTGGGTTTTAAGTTTCAACTGGCAATATCTGTCACTGGTTTCAGCAGAACTCAGCAGTTCTAAACGGGGAGTTTTCTTTGTGTTGAAATGGTCTTACGGTTCCTTGCTGTCCATGGGTGTCAGATATTCATCCATACTAGCCTGAGGATTCTTCAGTCACATTTATCTGGCTGAACATCCTGCTATGCTGGGTTAGGACACTGGAACCACAGGTTCTGGCTTTCTGAACGTTGTGCTTGGGAAATGAAGCAGAGTCCTCCAAGTGTGACTTTGAAGAACTCAAGCATAGTCAAAAAACATAAACACCAACAGAATAGCACAGTAAATAGCCACTGCCCAAAGGATGGCTGGGGGTGGTACTATACAGTAGTTAGGAACATCCTTTGCACATTCTGCAAATTGTATCTCAGTTTGGAGACAGGATCTCACTATGAAGCCACCCATCCATGTTTGTTCCAGGGGAAGGAAGAGAGGTTTACAGTCTAGGTAAAAATAACCCCAACGAAAATGCAGGCCACAGCATGTGTGTGGGACAGCTCTGTGTATCACCCTTTACCCCTACCTCTCCCCCAGTGCTAGAGATATAGTGTAGTATTTGGGGAAAAAAGGAAGGAAGGAGCCAGTCCATTGTTGGTTCTTCAAACTAACTGCTGCTGGTGGTGGCTGTTTGCTGCTGCTGCTTCTGCTGCTTCTGCTGTTTCTTCTTCTTCTTCTTCTTCTTCTTCTTCTTCTTCTTCTTCTTCTTCTTCTTCTTCTTCTTCTTCTTCTTCTGCCTCCTCCTCCTCTTCTTCTTCCTCCTCCTCTCCTCCTTCTTCTTCTGCCTCCTCCTTCTCCTCCTCTTTCTTCTTTGTTTTGTTTTTTAAGACAGGGGTTGTCTGTGTAAACCTGGCTGTCCTAGAACTCACTCTGTAGACTATGCTGGCCTCAAACTCAGGGATCTGCCTGTTTCTGCCTCCAAAGTGCTGGGATTAAAAGAATGAGTCATCACTGCCTGGCGGTAAAACTTTTTGACATCTTCTTTTAAAAATTATTTTTAGGATGCTGGAGAGATGGCTCAGCGGTTAAGAGCACCCATTGCTCTTCCGAAGGTCCTGAGTTCAAATCCCAGCAACCACATGGTCTCTCACAGCCATCTGTAACAAGATCTGACTCCCTCTTCTGGAGTGTCTGAAGACAGCTACAGTGTATTTACATATAAGTAAATAAATCTTTTTTAAAAATTATTTTTATGGGCATTGGTGTTTTGCCTGCATGTATGTCTATGTGAGAGTTTCAGATCCTCTGGAACTAGAATTGCAGACCTTTATGCGCTACCATTTGTGCGCTGAGAGTTGAACCCAGGTCCTCCAAAAGGTCTTAACCACCAAGTCATCGCCCCTGCCTGGAGCTGTGTAAATTTATTGCAAAAGATATGTACACAGCTGGACCTAGTGATATAGGCCTGTGATCCCAGCTGTTTGGACGGTTGAAACAGGACTTGGAAGGCTGGTTGGACTAGAACACGGTCCAGACCAGGCTGTGCAATTTACTGAGATTCTGTCCCATCATTGGAAGCAGGGAGAGGTCTGGAGGGGCCTATGAAATGGTGCAGCAGGTAAATGTGCTCGCCACCAAGCCTGACAACCCGAGTTCCATCCAACCTGGGGAACTGTGCTGACAGGTGAAGAGCCAGCTCTTGCAAGTTGTTCTGTGACCACCTCTTTACACCAAAATAAAAGGGTATGCACACCTACACACACCCCAAAATACATGCATGCATACATAGGTACATACATACATATGTATATATGCACATACATACATACATACAAATGCAATGAACATGTACTCACCACCACCACTCAGAAACCCTACTGAAACTTTTCGGACATAATGGTCGCCTTGTCACCTGGGCTTGGGTAGGACAGGTTCATTTGTTTAACAAACATTTACCAAGTACGTACTGTGTGATTCTGAGCCATGAACAAATAGAAATGTTTATGCCCTGGAGCTCCTGTTCCAGAGGAGGGAGAGGGATCAGAAAGAGCAATAATAAAAAGACAATCCTGGAACTCAGCCTCCTCTCTCCACAGCCCTGAGACCTGAGTGCTGGGGTGCAAGAAACTGGCTGCGGGTGGTTTGGTTTCAGGAGAGATCAAACACAGCAGCTTGCATTGCACAAGCTAGGTGAGGGTGCAGCCCTGAGCTGAGCTCCACCTCTCTTCTGTGTGGTTTGATGATGCAGCTTGGAAAAGTGAGGAGGAGTTGGGCCTGTTAGGAATTGTGCTGTTATCTGGGGACAAGCAGAGAGAGGTTCCAAGCCCCGAAATCCGACTAGCTTATGGTAACAGCCTCAGAAAAGCACACAAGGCGGGAAGCCTGAGAGTTGCTGCCTTCTTTTCCTTCCTTCCTTCCTTTTTGTTTGCTTTTGTTATTATTGCTTGAGTTGTTTTTAGGAGTTGGCTTAGCAGTGAAAATCACTGTCTTTTCTTCCAGAGGACCCGGGTTCAATTCCCAGCACCCACATGTGGCTAGCTAGCCTTCTGTGATTTTGGTTCCAATGGAACTATCTATCAGTTTCTTCTGGTCTCTATGGGCCCTGCATGGACTCGACGCCCAATCATGCATACAAGCAAAACATCCATGTGCATAAAATAAAAATAAATACTTGTGCTGTCCTGGAACTCACTATGGAGCCCAGGCTGGCCTGGAAATTGCTTATTTGGTTTGCTTTGCTGGATTTATTTGTTTGTTTTCCAGGGGAGGGGGTGTTCAAGTCAGGATTTCACTCTATAGCTCTGGCTGTCCCGGGACTCACTATGTAGACTAGGCTGGCCTAAAGCTTACAGAGATCTGCCTGCCTTGGCATCCTGAGTGCTGGGATTAAAGTTGTGTGCCACCACACCTGGCTTGCCCTTAAACTCACAGAGATCCTTCTGCTTCAGTTTTCCACGTGTCGGAGTTACAGGCATGTGTATCCACCGTGAAGTTTTCTTCTCAACAGCACATAAACACAGCAGTGTTTATGACAGCATCTCCTCCATCTTGGAGACTGGATGGTTCCTTCTGCATCCTTGACTTATCTTTGTCCCTAAAACCTCACTTCTTCCGCCCGGCGTGGTGGTGCACACCTTTAATCCCAGCACTCGGGAGGCAGAGGCAGGCGGATTTCTGAGTTCGAGGCCAGCCTGGTCTACAGAGTGAGTTCCAGGACAGCCAAGGCTACACAGAATAACCCTGTCTCGAAAAGAACAAAAACAAAAAACAAAAACAAAACAAAACAAAAAAACCCTCACTTCTTCTGAAAAGTTTCTGTGGCCATACGCTTTAGACCAGATTGACAAGCATAAATGTTCATAGGGAATAAACAAAAGCGGACCCAAGCAAGTGTTTTGCTATAGGGACACATGGGCCATGACATTTGTAGAGTATATACTTCTGCCTGGCTCCAAGACGGTAATGAACACAGTGGAAGACCTCAATGTTACTGAATCTCTAAAAATTTAGGCATCTAAACTGTTAGGTAAAACATTTTGGCTTTTAAATGTTGGCAAGTCAGCAGTGCAGGTAAATTTATAATCTTTGACAAGAACAAATAATTTTTGCATAGTGAGGGCCATGTGTAAAAAGATAAACAAAGACCTATGGTGGCATGTGCCTCTAGTCGTAGCTCCTGAGAGGTAGAGGCAAGATAATCTTAAGCTTTATGGCCAGCCTGAGCTACATGGAGAGACCCTATCTCACAAGACAAGAAGAGTAGAGCAAAAGACAGACGTTTGATCCAGCTGGTGGCTGGAGAACAGCAGTGGGCCGGGGAATCAGTCCGCCGCCAAGGCTCTGTGTCATCTGCTTAGTCCCGGGTTATTTTGGAGAAAGTACCAGTATCTGAGTCATCTTGGCAGACTGGGAAAGATGTGCCACTGTGGGTAAGCCCCTCCGCCCAGAGCTGCAATTTCCTCTTCTGCAGACTGGGATGCACTCAAGGGTTCCCAACAGATGTCCATCTAAGTCCAGCACAGCTTCAGAGATGCTCTCCGGAACTGGGGAGTGGCGGAGGGACCCCAAGGCTTGCAGAACGACAGCTGTGCCTTTGTTCTGTTTTCCTCCCTGGGATTTTTCTTTGCTTTTTCTGTTTTAAATCCTGGACTTCTGCCAAAAGTTTAAAAATAAAATCTGAGGAGTGTGTTTTCGTAAAGTTTGACGATTTGCGTTAGCTGCTCAGCTCCACTGTAAGGTGTTACCAGCTTTTCTCCGTTTGTCTAAAGCTGCTTGTCTGCTCCCAGTTGTTGCTGGGTCTCTACAGATAAAGGAGTTACAGGGAGGGCTCGGGGTACAGTTGAGTGTTAGAGCAAGGGCAAAGCCAGGATGTATGCCCACATATACAGGCATACATGCACTCATGTGCATACACCACACACACACCATATACACATGCATCCTTGCGCAAACATAAACATGTGCACACAGACACACACAGAGAATTATAGGAGGATTCTGATACATTAGTTTGTCAGATTTTGTTTTTACATCTCTTTTACATTCGTTTGTTTATTTTTGAGAGGTCTCACTATGTAGCCCTGGCTGTCCTAGAACATCCTATGTAGACAAGGCTGTCCACGAACTCACAGAGATCTGCCTGTTTCTGCCTCCCTGGCTCCCCAGTGCTGGGATTAAAGGCATGCAACTATATGTGCCTAGCCTTCCCCGACCCCCCTTCGGTGAGCAGATATGTTCTTCTTTCTAGTGTTATAGTCCTTATAAATAATGTAATCATATCTGCTACCGAAAAGCTTTCCTGGCCGTTTATGGTGATGTATCTATAGTTCCTGTTACTTGAGAGGCTTAAATCCAGGAGTTTGGGGCCAGTTTAGGAAACAGCAAAACCCTGTCAAAACAAACAAATAAAACCCACCATCAACAAAAGAAAAACAAACTCACTAGCAACAGAGCCTTGTTGAGTATGTATGACTTGATAAAACCCACCGACATTGCCCAGGGATCTCCAACCTCCAGTCACTCAGCTCAACTTACACGAATCTGAGTACATCTAATTCATTTTAAAGTGTTATCTTTTAGGTCAGATGTAGTGGCCCCTAGCCTATAATCCTGGCACTTAGTAGGCCCACAGCAGGAGCATCTGAAGTTCAAGGCTCGTCTAGATTACACGTTTTTTAAAAAGAGCTCTAATTCGTTGATGACAGTATATGATGATTATGTAGAAGATTCAAAAGAATAACCACAAAAAAGGGGCAAGTTTGTCTTTGTCGTCGTTGTTGTGATAATAGAGAAACTAAGCCTGAGTGAGGTCCAGGCTAGCCTGGACCACTGAGACTGGGATGCCTGCGTGTCCACCATGTTTTCCCCAGGCTCCCTCTAAGGTTGCTGGTAACTTTGAGAAGTCAGGTGGCCTGAGGACTCCTGTTTGAAGCTGTCTTCAGATCCTCTAGCAAACTGCTTTCAACTTCGGCTTTCCAGAGCTTCTTAGCTACAGAAATTGCCTTGAATGGAGGCTGCTAACACACAGCTCTTATTGTTCGCTGCCCTAATCTCAACCGATCAGAGGATCCGTGAATTTAAATTGCCCTTTTGAATGACCTGGATTTTTTTTTTCCAGTGGGAATGAAAGAACTTCAGATGTGGAATGGAATCTGTTGATTTTCTAACGTGCCTGCTGAGTTTCTCCTGATGCAAAGAAACCTGGTTTTCCACACCTACTTTAAGGGGTTCAGGGTCCCTAGTGGGACTATGTGTGGAACAATGCAACACAATTATTGATTACAGGACTTTTTTTTTAACTTAGCACCTTGCTGAGGAATAATAAGCTAAGGCTGGGTGAGGGAATCCTACCCAGTACCTTTCTCCAACTGCTAATCTCCTAGCATGTAGCAGCCCTAGGTAGGGTAGGGCGATGCAATTTGCTTTCTAAATTATTACCTTCCATTTCATCCAGTATCTTAACTAATCTGCTACACACAGAGACAAGGGCCTCACTATTTAGCCCTGGGTAATCTGTAGCCTGTTATGTCAACCAGGCTGGTCTCAAACTTACAGAGTTCCATCTGCCTCTGTTTCCCAGGTGCTAGGATTAAGGTGTGAGCTATCATTCCTGCCTGAGATACCCCTATACCACCATCTTAACTTGAAGGAATGTCCTTTGTCCTGTTGGTTGCATTTGGGTCTTCACTGTAGTTTAGTTTCTTCCCTTGTGAGTGGATGGTAATATCAGGGGCTCAATGAACCCGAAGAAGCCTAACCTCACATCCAGCAAACCCGAATTCCAGCCCAGTTTTCTTTTTTTTTTTTTTTTTTTTTGGTTTTTCGAGACAGGGTTTCTCTGTGTAGCCCCGGCTGTCCTGGAACTCACTTTGTAGACCAGGCTGGCCTCGAACTCAGAAATCCACCTGCCTCTGCCTCCGAGTGCTGGGATTAAAGGCGTGCACCACCACGCCCGGCTCCAGCCCAGTTTTCTTTCCCACCTTTATAAAACACCGCTGTTGGGTTTTCATTTAAGTTCGTCTCCAAGACAGAAGACTACTAAATTTCACTTGCACACTCTAGTACTTTCAGGGAATACATATGAGCATGTTTATGAGGAGCAGCGAGGCAGGCAGCATAGGCGCTATTCTCACTTCCAGCGCGAGAGAACTTGCTGAGCAGTTAGTCGGTGACAGCTTGCGCTGTGGTTCAGCTAATGGCCTTTTCATCCTATAGCCTTTGCGTTGCATTGCAATCCTCTGGACCTTGGGGGATTTGTTAGTTTGTTTATTGTTGTTTTGAGACAGGGTCCCACTGTAGGAACAGATAGGCCTGGCTGGCCTCTGAACTCAACCTTTGGCTAAGGCTAGCCTAGCCTAGCCTGAGACCTGTGATCTTCCTGCTCAGCCGCCCAAGTTCTGAGCTGAGGGATCCCACAGCAGGTTTGTCATTTGACCCTGCCACTCAGAACAGGAGAGTGGCCTCCAGTTTCTTTCCATTGAAAGCCATTTCCTCCCTCCTGCCTCCCCCGCTCCCCAACTCCCCTTTTGTCCTTTAGAATCAGGGTCTCATTCCGTAGCTCAGGCTGGCCTGAAGATCACAATCCTCCTGTTTGAATCCCGGGATGATAGACTTGCTTCATCTTGTGGAACACGTGGGACAAGGGTTCTGCCAGTCAGCGACAGCCCTAAAGCGGCCTAGAGTAGTATTTTTCTCTCTTGTCTGCACAAGCCACTACATGCAGAGTTTTAACATCCTATGACAAGGCCCATCACCCGTAGGTGTGGGTAGGGCATGAGTAAGGACAATTTTCAAGGTTCTCTGGAGATGTTATTATGCAGTGCCTTCATCTGTCTTCTGTTGCCATGGCAAAACATCTAACACCAGGTAATTTAATTTATGTAGAGATTTCTGTAGCTCAGGGTCCTGGAGGCCAAAGGCACAGCACTAGTCTACTTTGCCAACTAGCAAAAGCCCTCTTATATCATGATGTGGTGGTGGACATCATATAGAACAAATAAATTGGTCCATGTCTTTCTTGTAAAGACATCAACACTGTCATGGGGGGGGGTCACCCCTAAAACCTCATTTAATCCTACTTTTTTTGTTTGTTTTCCTTTTTGTTTTTTCTTTTTTTTTTTTAGATTTATTTATTATTGTATGTAAGTACACTGTAGCTGTCTTCAGACACCAGAAGAGGGTGACAGATCTTATTACAGATGGTTGTGAGCCACCATGTGGTTGCTGGGATTTGAACTCAGGACCTTCAGAAGAGCATCAGTGCTCTTAACCACTGAGCCATCTCTCCAGCCCCCCTTTTTTGTTTTTCAAGACAGGGTTTCTCTGTGTAGCCCTGGCTGACCTGGAACTCATTCTGTAACCCAGGCTGGCCTCAAACTCAGAAATCCACCTGCCTCTGCCTCCCAAGTGCTGGGATTAAAGGTGTGCGTCACCACTGCCTGGCTCAACCAAATGTTCTTAATCACTGAGCCATCTCTCTAGTCTTTGTTGTTTTGTTTTGTTTGGTTTTTTTGTTTGTTTGGTTTGGTTTGGTTTTTTAAAAACAGGGCTTCTCTGTGTAGTCGTGGCTGTTGTGGAACTTGCAATGTAGACTAGGTTGGCCTTAAACTCAAAGAGATTAATTACCACTACCACCCTTCAAGAACTTTCAATAGAAGTGTCCAGTGTCTAGAGCTTGTTAAATGGCGGATATTTTGTTTTCGCTGATTTTGAGCCTAGAACATCAAACACGTTAGGCATGTGCTGTCCCACCCAGACATCTCTCCAGCTCAGTGGCAGCAACGGCTGCTTCTGCTAGAGCACTACCTGTGTCTTAAGGAACAACTCATTCTGTGTAAAATACACATTTATGGAGCACCCGGGTACTGGGAATACTGTGAGGAACCACACCGGACCTGTTTATGCCTCAAGCTCTTTTCTTTCTAGTAGATAGAGACAAATAATAAACAGATAATCAGGATGTGCTAAGTGTAACAAGGGACTAGGGCTAAGGAAGGCTAGTACCAAGTTCCTCCTAAGACCCAGGAGGTGGAGGAGGGGCGTCTAACGCTTCTGTAAACAAAGGAAAGCAGAGGAAATAGGTGAAGAGGCCCAGACAAGACAGGCTGTGTACTTAAGGAACAGAAAAGACACAGGCTACTCTCAGTTATCTGGAAAGAGAGTAGCAGATTGTGAGAAGTGGCAGCCCGACCTTCCTTATCATTTACACAAACGACTCAGTGCGACCTTGTCAAATAATACACACTCTGCAACAAAGGGAGAGCACGGAGAAGCATCTTTCAGGAGCCAGGGGACTGTGTGGCAGACAAGGACAGTGTTGCCTTACTAGCCTAACATTGCTGCTTATGAGAGAAGTTTCCACATTTGGCTAAAGGGGAAAAATGCATTACAAACTTGATACTCAGAGGATTTTGGTTAATCCCTCAGTCTTTTATCCTCTTGCCAACCATCACTTGAGAATAAGCTGTTAGTGTATAGGTCTATGAAAATACATGCTACCAAGCGTTGGGAGTATACCTCAGTGGTAGAGCACCTGCCTAGCACATATAAGACCCTGGGTTCAATTGTCAGCACTGAGAAAAAAAGTAGAATCCAGATTGTCAGTGAGGCATTTGGTCCTCTGATATAGATGTAGATGTAGATGATATAGATATATAGATGTAGATATAGATGATATAGATATATATCATATATATGTACATATATGTGTATACATTCTCTCTGTGTATGTGTATATATATGCATATATATTCTCCCCTCTCTCTCTATATGTGTGTATATATATGTATATATATATATCACCCCCACCAAGTTTTCCCATATCCTAGACTGATCTAAACTCCAAATGTAGTCAAAGTTTATTTTGGGCTTATTACCTGCCCCAAATTTCCAAGTGCTAGGATTATAATAGGCACATATCATTGTACCCAGTTTATGTAATGCTGGGGAATCTAACCGAGGGCTTCATGAATGCTGCTAGACAAATACTCTACCAACTCAGCTACATTACTGGCCCCCTCAGGTATTCCTCCATCTTTGTCTTCTTCTAGCTGTTTTTCTGTATTTCTGTGTCTCCATCTCTCTCAATCTCTCTGTGGTGAAAGCGGTTTTGGTGGTAGGGTCTCATGTAGATGTAGCTCAGGCTGGCCCTTAACTTGCTAAGTAATTGAAGCTGACTTTGAATTTCTGCTCCTCTCTCCTCTATCTCCCAAGTGCTGAGGTCACAAGCATGCACCTCCATATCCTGCTACATTGTAGTCAAGATAGCCCTTCTTTTTTGGGGGGGGTTCGAGACACAGTTTCTCTGTGTAGCCCTGGTTGTCCTGGAACTCACTCTGTAGACCAGGCTGGTCTCAAACTCAAACATCCACCTGCCTCTGTCTCCCCAGTGCTGGGATTAAAGGCATGCGCCACCACACCCCGCTTTTTTTTTTTTATAAATTTATTTATTTATTATATGTAAGTACACTGTAGCTGTCTTCAGATACACCAGAAGAGGGAGTCAGATGGTTGTGAGCCACCATGTGGTTGGCTAGGATTTGAACTCTGGACCTTCGGAAGAGCAGTCGGGTGCTCTTACCCACTGAGCCATCTCACCAGCCCCAAGATAGCCCTTCTTAATCTACTCCATTCTAGAAAAAAAAATCCTGAAAGGACACCAATGGGACTTTTGGCTGTTTTCTTTAAAAGTTTATATTGTATCTTTTTAAATGTGTGTCTTGCCTGCATGTATGTCTGTGCACCACTTGTGTGCCCGGTGCCTACAGAGACAGAAGAGAGCATCGGATCCACTGGGACTGGAGTTATAGGAAGTTGAGAAGTACCATGTGGGTGCTGGAAACTGAACCTAAGTCCTTGGGAAGAACAGCCAGTCCTTCCTTCCTTCCTTCCTTCCTTCCTTCCTTCCTTCCTTCCTTCCTTCCTTCCTTTCTTTCTTTCTTTCTTTCTTTCTTTCTTTCTTTCTTTCTTTCTTTCTTTCTTTTTCTCTTTGAGATAGGGTTTCTCTGTGTAACCCTGGATGTCCTGGAACACATTTTGTAGATCAGGCTGGCTTCGAACTCAGAGATCTGCCTGCCTATGCCTCTCTAGTGCTGGGATTAAAGGCATGCGCACGACACCACTGCTCTGCTCTGAAAATATTTTTCTAATCAGCTGCTTTGTATTATAGTCATCTTACTTTTAGGGGAAAAAAAATCCTGGGTTTGTATGTTTGTCTATTATTGAGACAGGGTCTCATATAACCCAAGCTGTCCTCAAACTTGCCATGTAGCCAGGATAACTTTGAATTTCTCATCCTTCTGTCCTCCTGGCTGCATCTCAAGAGTGTTGCAATGGCAGGCACATGCCACAATGCCTAGTTGTATTAGGTACTAGGGTTCTGGTCTAAGGCCCTGTGCAAACCAAGCAAGCATTCTACCAGAAAAATAGATTCAGTTTCCTTTAGACTTTTGCTTTGTTTGTTTGTCTATTTAAGAGCTGTCACTATGTAGCTCTAGATGGCCTATCTAGAACTTATTGGCTGGCCTTGAACTCACAGAGATCCTGCTATCTCTGCCTCCAGAGTGCTGGGATTAAAGGCCTGTGCCACCAGGACCAGCTCCATCAGCTCTGGACCAAGTGGGTTAGATCACTTATGTTGTTAGTGATGACTCTTACCAAAATTAACTTCCAGGATGAATGGGCTGGTGTTTGCCTGCTTCGTAAGATTATTTGCCATGAGGTCAGAGGACAGCATCTGTCATGCCCATGGTTATATCCCTGGCACCTAGTACTGCATCTGAATTACTAATAGTTATGTTGAATGCATTCGTTTCTCAAATTTCAGCCCTATTTTATGCATCTAAATTCCTCTCTAGATGTAGATACAACTTTTCTAACCGGAAATATATGACCCGAGAAGTATGTATGTGGTCTTAGTAGAAGCAAATTGCATAGGCAGGGAATTGGATACTCAGGAACATTTATCAATGAAAGCATCCAAACTTCATTTTCCTGAAGACCTTCTAAAGGTAGGTAGGACAAGCAGCTGTTTATAGAAACTCAGAGTGTGAAATCTGAACTGTCACGCAGATGAGGCTTTGAAGTGTATTCCTAGATAGAGGAAGGGATAAATCTAAATAAAGCTTAAGTGTTCTAAGATCTGTTCCTGATCAAATGGGCCTCTGAGCAAGAACCAGGAAAGCATCTCTCTGGCTGGCTGGACACGGCTTTTGGGTGTTGTTTATTATCTCTCGACTCTAGACTAGAAAACAGCAACGCTAACTGTGCATGCTGGGTAATACGCTTAATCTACAGCTAAAAGTTTGTCTGCCCTCTGCTAGCTTATAAAAAAGCCTGGAAACAAAGTCCAAAGAGCTTTCTAGTGATATCCTTCAGTTCTGTCTAAGAAAAGCCCCGAGTTCCTCAGTGAGTCAAGGCAATTTTACAACTCCCAGGGAGCTACTGGGAAATGAATGTTTAGTCACTGATGAGTCAACCAGACCCCCTTTCGGGTTCTTTCCCTGGCATAGAAGAATATGTGACTTGCTTTAGTTTAACAGATAGACATGATGTTATCTCCTATAGTATAATGGAATAATATATTCAAGTTAGGACTCTATATAAAATATATATGAAGCATACTTTTATCATCAGTCAGTACTTATTATTAAGTAAAAGTACAATTTTTTTTTGTCTTTTTGGGAGCTTTGGGATTTTTGTTGTTGTTTTAAAATTTTTATTTATTTTATGTATATGAATGTCTTGGTACCTGTGGAGGTCAGAAGAGGAAGTCAGATCTCCTGAAGCTAGAGTTATAAATGGTTCTAAATCACTTTGTGGCTACTGAGAATCAAACCATGATCCATCCTTGTTGGAAGAACCGCAAGTGCTCTTAACCTGCTGAGACAGGATTTGTGGGTTACAGGCTGCTTTTACCTGTGAGCATGAGATTTCTGGAGCCCATCCTTGGACCATGTACCAGGACTTTAGTTTGTTTGTTTTTTATAGCTGGGTAATAGATTGTATATACATTACCTCTGTTTGTCTTTCCATCAGGTAGTGGGTGGTTGGATTATTTCCACTTTGGGATTATGTGAGTAAGTCTGCTGTGGACACTTGTGAACAGGTTTCTTGAGGGTATTTTTAATTTCTTCTGTATTGCTGGGTCACATCATAGCTGTGTTTGGCTTTGGAAAGACATGTTTGGCAGAGCAGCTGCATCATTTACATTTCTACCAGCAGCATAAGCCACGCTGCTTTCTCCAGTGCTCCTGGCTCTCTTTATGATCATAGCCATTCTAGTGGGCAAACGTGGTTTTTATTTGCATCTCTCCATCATTAGGCGTATTTCTATGTGCACATTGGCTGTTTGTATATATTTTTGGAGAAATGTGTATCCAGATATTCTCACCACTTTCCAATTCGGTTTCTGTATCCCAGGCATCCTCAAACTCACTATGTATGGAAGAGAGTCCTGGAGGTTCCACCTTCTTCTTCTTCTTCTTCTTCTTCTTCTTCTTCTTCTTGAGGTTCCACCTTCTTCTTCTTCTTCTTCTTCTTCTTCTTCTTCTTCTTCTTCTTCTTCTTCTTCTTCTTCTTCTTCTTCTTCTTCTCCTCCTCCTCCTCCTCCTCCTCCTCCTCCTCCTCCTCCTTCTTCTTCTTCTTCTTGTCTTGCTAATTGTTTCCATGGAATCACTAGTTAGATTTAATCATCCCACCACTTGGGTTTAAGGAAGAACTTCCAAAACTCACCCATATTTGCCAATACTAAAACACACCTGGGCTGGGGGTGTTGCTCAGTGGTATACTACCTGCCCAGAATGTATAAGGCCTTGGCTGTGACAGGGTTTCTCTACTTAGCACTGGTTGTTCTGGAATTTGCTATATAGATGAGGTTGGCCTCAAACTCACAGAGACCCTCCTGCCTCTCCCAAAAACCGTATTCCTTACTCCCATCAGCTTCTTCGAAATTACAGGTTTATCTTGTATACGCAGCATGATCCATTAGGGTTCTTGGGTAGTTTGAAGTAAGGTCAACTTTCTTCTGTGAACCACGCATGGTAGGGTTTATTTCTGGACTTCTTGCTCTGTTCTGTTGATCCATATGTTTGTCCTTACATCACTACCACACTCTTTGTTTGTTTGTTTTGTTTTTCAAGACAGGGTTTCTCTGTCTAGCCCTGGCTGTCCTGGAACTCACTTTGTAGACCAGGCTGGCCTTGAACTCAGAAATCTGCCTGCCTCTGCCTCCCAAGTGCTGGGATTAAAGGTGTGCGCCACCACGCCTGGCACTACCACACTCTTAATTACTATATCTTTATTTTTTTTATTTTTTATTTTTTTTGGTTTTTTCGAGACAGGGTTTCTCTTTATAGCTCTGGCTGTCCTGGAGCTCACTTTGTAGACCAGGCTGGCCTCTAACTCAGAAATCCGCCTGCCTCTGCCTCCCGAGTGCTGGGATTAAAGGCGTGCGCCACCACGCCCGGCTAATTACTATATCTTTAGAGAAAGTTTTGAAATCAGGAGTCTGGATTCTCTAACTTTCTTTCCTTTCACTGTTCCGCCTATTCCATAGTATATGGGTTCAGCTTACCTGTCCCAAGTCATATTTGCTTCTAGTCTGTTTTTCCTGCCAGGTTCTTAGCAAACTGTAGAAAGTAAAATCATTAGAGTCATGTGTAATAGTAGAAGACCTTCCTTGTCCCCTATTAGTGACACAGAGACATTTATGTTTATTAATAAGCTCCAGGCATTGTTTCTGGGCAGGTTTTGAGCCTATTCTAACCTGACAATGCTGGCATGACCTACCCAGTACCTCCATCTTGGTCTGCCCCTGGCCGCCTTCTTTATTCCTGTGCGGAGACTCCTTGGCTACCAATTGAGACCCTCCCCCTGGCTCTCGGCGGGGGGTGGGGTGGGGGTGGGGGTGGGGGTGGGGGGCAGAAATTCCCCCCTTTTCCTCTCCTGCCCACTATCTGATGATCTCCTCTTATTGGCCAACCAGAAGATGATGGCAGGAGAACAAGGTTTTACAAAATAGGGAGTCAGGAAATACTTTATAATCATGACAATACCAAACTCAGAACTGCCCCCTGATCTCATCAGCAATTGAATACATAGTGCACCAAAACATCCCCCAACACTGGGGCCTGGGGCTTTAGCAGCTCTGACTTCAGGGATATTATCTTTAGATAAGCCAGGTATATTCTAGCCAAGATGTAGTCACTTTTCTCTTAACCTATGGAACATTGTTGGGGGTTGGGTATGGAGGCTCACACCTGTGCTTAGGAAACAGTACTTAGGAATCAGAAATTCAGTCATCGTTAGTTATAGAGTGAATTTGAGTATAGCCTGGGTCAAGAGCATCTCTGTTTCAAAGAACTAAAAATGTGTGTGTGGGGGGGAGGGGAACCCAGCTTTCTTGCTTCTGTAGGCAACTTTCCCAATACATTTCTCCCAGTAATGTAAGATCTGTCTTAGATCTATGTGTCTCTCAATCTTCGTTTCTATGGCAGAATGGGGCCCATCCCTGTACTCAAGCACTGGGGTGCTGGAAACATGGGCATCTCTTCTCAGCGTTTAGTAAAGGAAGTTCTAATCCTGCGTTTTCAAGTTTCCAGTGTGAGTGTTTTGGTTTACTCCAGAGTGAACAGGTACTGGAAGGAGTTGCTAATGAAATCAGTTATATGTTTTTTCTTTGTCTTTTACATTTGGGGAGGGTCAAGTCCGAGAAACCGGAAGTCAGATATGGAAGAGGTACATCTAGAGGATAGCCACTTTTCAAACTTACAGAAGAAGTTCACCAATTTGCGTAGTGAGATTGTCTTTTGGAGACCTAAATTGAAATGTCGCTGCAGGAAATTCTACCTTCTAAGGTGTCAAACTAGTTATGCACTCCTTCAAAATAAAGAATTTTATAAACATAGAATAGGAAACTCAAGCTGAAGGCTGGATGCAGTGTAATGGTTTAGAAGTGTAGGTGTTGAGACCAGATAGTTCTGTGTTTAAATATTTCTGTCAATGACGCTGTAACCATGACAAATTCCGAACCTTCTTTGTGTATAAAATGGGAAAAAAGAATCCTTTCCTCATTGAGCAGTTTTGTTTTTTTTTTTTTTTTCGAGACAGGGTTTCTCTGATAGCCCTGGCTGTCCTGGAACTCACTTTGTAGACCAGGCTGGCCTCGAACTCAGAAATCCACCTGCCTCTGCCTCCCGAGTGCTGGGATTAAAGGCGTGCGCCACCACGCCCGGCCATTGAGCAGTTTTAATATGACTCTCTCTCTCTCTCTCTCTCTCTCTCTCTCTCTCTCTCTCTCTCTCTCTCTCTCTCTCTCTCTCTCTCACACACACACACACACACACACACACACACACACACTGTGTCACTGTATGGGCTTCCTGGCAATCTGGATCATGTGTCCATCGCTGTGAGGCATTTTTGCTTTGAGACACTGCTTAGGAATGTAGCTGTTCCTTCTTTTGAGTGGGAAGGGGTTCCTGTATGGGTCCATTTTGACCACTACTTGGCTTTGGACAGTCACAGCCTGATAAGAACGTTTTTTACTAGATTTTGATGTTGTTCGTGAGATGGTTTGTTGCTAACATCAAGAGACCATGTTGTTTCACAATCATCCTCTGCTATATATTTGGGGAGTTCATCCCAGAAATATCACTGACAGTACCACCAGGATTTAGTAAATAGGTGGCCCTAGCTGTGATCTCAGCACTTGGGAGATAAAAGATGAGAAAGACTACAAATTCAAGGCTAGCCTAGCATACATAGCATAGCAAAAACCTGTTTCAAAAAACTAAACCAGAACAAACAAACAAAATCCAGACCAACACCACATTGAAAACCAGTCACTGAATAGCCAAACTAGGTATGAGTAGAACCCATTGAAAAAGTTGTGGGGAGGGTGAACCCCATCAAAAGTTAATACATAAAATCCTGAAACCTTGATAGTTTAGGGCCAGTTAGGTAAACATGATTTCTGACATGCGGTGGCTCTCCAGGTAGGAGAGAAGTGACACCCCTGAGCTGGCTGTCCTGTGACTGCTACACACATGTAAGCTAATGTACACAAGTGTACGCACACAAATATGTGTAGTGAGTTTTTAAAAATTTGAACTTTAAGTTCACATATCATCAAAACACCAAAAAAGTAAATTAAAAAAAAAAAAAAAAAAAAGCAAAACCAAAAAGCCCCAAAAGGAACTTATTTGGTAAAAAGCATTTCAAAGTGTCAGCCTTACTGTGATGGAGACAGAAAAACAGCCATAGGTTTAAGATGAACGGGATCGTGGAGGCTTTTATTACAGGAATAAATTCTACACATTTTTGAGGGCACTCACAGATTGTGAGCACAGTAATGTTGATAATTATTGATGCTCCTTAATCACTAGCTATACATAATTACCAGAAAGCTGTGTTCAAGAGACCATGAGTTTTCCATCAGATCATGGGGAGGAAAGTTGTTTTTTTTCAAGTAGCTGAAAATTTTCATCTATATGGAGTAACTTTTGCAATGCCAGATAAATGGTACTGGCCTTAAATTTGACTCAAATTAAGTTCGCAAAATAGAACACAATACAAATAAGCAATGTAGGGAGTTGAGAGTTCCAAGGGCGTGACTGCGCATCTTAATTCTCCTTCCGTGAGGTTCTCGTTACTAAGTATCCTTTAGAGTAAGCACAGCTGTAATTGTAACCTTTCTGGCACCTTTTTCTCCCAGCTCCATCAGTATCTCAGCTAGGAGAACCATCTACTCTGGAGGTCATGAGTATTCTCTCATTTAAAGAATGAGATTACTTAGGTAGAAGATGTAGCTTCCGGTAGTGCCTGGTTAGCATGGGGAAGACCCTTTAAAATATTGGCTTCCGTGTTGACTAAGTTGGCAAGAGTGCTTGAGGCCCTAGTTTGGCCACCAGAATCCACATGTTGAAAAGACAGAACTGAATTCTGCAAGTTGTTCTCTGACCATCACATATCCCCTCTCCCATAAAGAGATGTATATAACATTTTAATTAAAAAATTAACCAGTTCATCAATGTATACCGCAACCGATTCTGGTTATGTACAAACCAGGTCGACAGTGTTCCTATATGGAACCTCAAATTCAGGAGATTTTGGTCCACTAAAGGATGCATGGCAAGTCTCACCCACACTGGATTTGAAAACAGTAAGCAGCTTTGAACAAACATGGAGAGGTAGGTTTAGCGAAGTTCAAACCTTCAGCATTTTGTCTATCTTGAACCTGAAGAGTGATTGAAAAAAATTAATTAGGTTATAAGGTCAGTTCTGGGTCTGAAAGTAGAGGCTGTTGGAATTTTAGAGCCGGAACGCTTTTAGAAGATCTGTCCAGCCTCTTCGTTTTACAGAAGAGAAGACCAAGGCCCTGGGATACTTTGCGACAATGTAGGTCAGTCAGTTAATTAGTGACAGAAGGAACTCCTGTGTCCCAGCGCCTTCTGAAGACATTGGTTTTCAAGTGCATTCTCAATTCCTGAACCAGCTTAGCACACCTATCATTTATTTATGCAGTCCCTCTTTCGTTTCCCTTCCCCTTTCTAATGGCGACCCGGAACGTGAGCCCTGAACCTGGGGCAGCCTTCCCACTCGAGGCACGCTGTCGCGTAGATCAGGACTCGGTCCCGGCGCCTTTTCCGCAGCAGGTGCTCCGCACCTAGCTTTCTTTAATCGCTGCATCATCGGCGGCGGCCTTCACGGGGCTCCGGGTTTTCACAGCACACCGCGTGTCCCCGGGGACGTGGAGAGCACGGAGGACCTGGTGGGTTAGAGCCACGCCGCTCAGAAGGGCTTCCAGAGCCCGCGGGAGTGACCTCGGCGCCGACCCCGCAAGGCCTCGGGCCGCCGGGGCGTGCCCGCGGGGCCTGACGTGGCGGGGCCTGACGTGGCGGCGGGGGAGCGGGTTCTGCACTGCCCCACGCTCCGGCCAGAGGGCGCCCGGCCCCAGCCCTTCCTCGCCCCGAGGCCGCCCGGGGCTGCGCGTGGAACCGCGCGGACCGCCCCGGAGCAGGGTAGCAACCCCGCCTCCTGCTGCCCTCCGTCGGAGGTCGGGCCAGGCGGAGGGGCGCGGAGCCGCGTGGGTATCCTCCTTTCTTGGGCAGCCCTAGCCGGACCGAGCGACGACCCGAGCTGCACCGGTCACGGCCGCCCCTGTGCGCCCGGGCCAATCAGCGGCGCGGTCACAGATATGCAAATGAGGCGCCGGTTTCTGCGGGAGTGCCGCTCGCAGGGGCTGGTGGGGTCGCGCTGGGGGAGTGAACCGGGCCAATCAGGCGGGTGCGTGGCGCGCGGGGGGGGGGGGCGGGGGCGGCGCCCCTGCTCGCCTCCCTCCTTCGCTCCCGGCCGGGCGCTGACAGGGGGGCCTGGCCGAGCAGCCGGTAAGTGCCGCCGCTCGCCGCTGCCGCCCGCCTCCTCCGGCGTGGGGAGGACACCCGGGGCTCAGCGGGACAGCAAACATTGCTCAACTGGTGGAGACTGGCGGGGGAGGGTCTGGTAGCCCGGTGGTCGCCGGAGGCCGCCCCCGCCCGGCTGGCCGCGCGTGTCAGTGTAAGAGGGCGAGGCGGGGGGCGGCGGGGAGTCTTAGCGGTGGCGGTGAGTACGTGCGCCTCCCCCTACCCGCCCGGGGCCCCGGCTCCCCGCTCTTAAGGGGCGGATGATTGGGGCTAGGGGCCGGGGAGGGGGGCGCTGCCCGCACGTGCAGCCGGGCACACCGGGGCCCGCCCGCCTGTCATGGCTGCAGCGGTGCCCTCGCCCCTAGTCCGGTACCCCGGGTCGGGACCCGGCGCTGCGCCTGTTGCGTGGGCCGGAGGTGAACCCCGGTGGGCCGGGCGCTGCTCCTGGCCTCCCCCAGGGTCGGTCCCCGCCTAGGCGCGGGCTTCCCTCGTCTGGCAGCCTTGTCCCCCCCGCCCGGTGTCTCGCCTCGGTTACTGGTGACAGGGCGTCCCGCGCGAACAGTGGGGTCCCGGGAGCACAGCACGCCCTCAGTACTACCCCGAGCTTTGCCTCTGGGTCCCCTTTACCGCCTTCCCCCACGCCCCGGAGGCCACCTTGAGGGCCTCCGCGTCTGCAGCGGGTCCCCGCCTGCCAGTGCTGCTGCTTTCTCGGAGTCTGTCAGGGTGTGGGACGTGTTGGGTGGTTCCAAGGCTCTCCTCGCGGACATCCATCCCGAAGCCAAGCACGGACCCGGAAAGCCTGTGTGTCTTCCTGGCCTGTCACAGCTGCCAGCTCATAGAGTGATTTGCTTGTTCCTTTTTTGGTTTTGGTTTGCCTGGTAAAAAGGGAAAGCAAAAACTTTTCAGGACAAAGTAGATGTGAATTAAAGTTGTGACACAGTCAAGGTATTAACAGTGCTGCACGGTTACTTTTCTGGGGAGCTTGCTCCTGAACCTAAGGTGACTTTTATCCATTTACCTGATCTTGCCCTATGCAATAAAGTTTATTAATAAAAACCACCATCACACTGGGTTGGAGAGATGGCTCAGAGGTTAAGAGCACTTACTGCTGTGTTGGTACCAGAGTTCAGATCCCAGCACCCAGATCAGGCAGTTCACAGACATGTGTAACTCCAGATCGATGTTGATTTGTGGACACCTGCACATGCAAGTGTACACACACACAAATACATATTTTAAATCTTTTTTAAGTTTTATTTTATGCATATGGGTATTTTGCCGGCACAGACACAGATAGATAGATAGATAGATAGATAGATAGATAGATAGATAGATAGATAGATATGCACGTTCAGCCTTGCCCCCTGTCTGCTGTCTCACTTTGGTTACTTGTGACAGGGCGTCCCGTAAGAGCAGTGGGGTCACTGGAGCACAGCACGCCCTGGAACTGGAGTTACAGACAGTTGTAAGCTGCCATGTGGGTGCTGGGAACCTGGCTCCTCTAGAGGAACAAACAGTACTCCTAACCCCTGAGCCACTAGAATTACTATTGGGAGTTAGTTTTCCAGTTTTGATGCCAATTTTTATGACTTCAGTTCTCTAGTTCTTTGACTTATGATTTGAACAGAAAATAGGGATTGTTTTATGTAATGTTACTCTACCTAAATATAACTGTACAATCGTTTTGAAAGAACCAGGAGGTCTGCAAACACGTGTGTGCATACACAGAACACAAACTTTAGACGATTTCCCATTTGGAGAATCGGACAATGTTTTCAGCTAAAGGATGCTCACAGTGTTTCTCTTGAATTTACAACACTTGAATTTAGATAACCCCTTTTACTAACAACAGGTAGCATAGAGCCTTAGGCTGGATGTTGGATAAACGTTTCATGATATTAACCTATTCCTCTGAGCATCTTAACCTATGTTTTATGTTCCAAAAGACTTCTGTTTCTAATGTGGCTTTAAGAATTCACACTAGCGGGCCAGTGGTGGCGCATGCCTTTAGTCCCAGCACTTGGGAGCCAGAGGCAGGCAGATTTCTGAGTTTGGGGCCAGCCTGGTCTACAAAGTGAGTTCCAGGACAGCCAGGGCTACTCGAAAAAAAAACCAAAAAAACAAAAAAAAAATTAAAATTAAAAAAAAGGAATTCACACTAGCTACAGTGAACAAAACTTTAATTTTTCTCACTGGCTTTAGTAATTCACTGGTTTGTAAGTGGTGGTATAGGTCTGTAATCTTAGCATTGGAAGGCAGAGGCAGCAGGATCCCTGCAGATGAAGTGGGTTCCAGCCTAAGTAGGACTACATAGCAATACCTTGACTCAAAACCAAACAACCCCAAAATTTCCATTAATTTCCAAAGTATTGTCATGTGTCCTTATAGTTTCCTTTGAACTACATACTACGTAACAGGGACATGAAATGCAATAGGGAACGAATTCGGAATTAGCTAATAGTAACTTTATCATACTGGAATAATAAGTATCTAGGGAAAATGGATAGTGTAGTAAAAAGACATGTCGCCCCACACCCCCAACTCTCACACATACCATCCTGTGATTGATTGAGTAGAAGGTGGTGTTATAAAGGCTATTAGAAAATACATTAGGGGGCTGGTGAGATGGCTCAGTGGGTAAGAGCACCCGACTGCTCTTCCGAAGGTCCGGAGTTCAAATCCCAGCAACCACATGGTGGTTCACAACCATCCGTAATGAGATCTGACTCCCTCTTCTGGAGTGTCTGAAGACAGCTACAGTGTACTTACATATAATCAATAAATAAATCTTTAAAAAAAAAAAAAAGAAAATACATTAGAAAATAACAGGGAGCTGGGGTAACAGTAAAATCCCTTTCTTGGAGGACTTGTTGAGGAGAATGAGTTGAGACTGTATCTTAACTAGCTGTGTAACTATAGTTAGGTGTCTTGACTCCTGTCATCTCTAGTTTCTTGGATGCCAGAAGTAGTAGCATAAACAATTAAATCTTAGAACTCAGGTGGTAGAGACAGGTGGATCTCTGAGTTTGAGGCCAGCTTGTTCTACATAGGAGTTCTAGGTCAGCAAGGGATACATGATGAGATCCTATATCAAGAACAAAGAAAAAGCCATTTCCCCTAGCTTTAGAATTTTAGGATTCTGTGTATCTCATGACTTCTGTCATCTGAAAACACACATACACACACACAAACACACACGCAGAGAAAGCATTTAAGAAAACGCAAAGGTTTTAAAACAGATAGTAGTATAGTTGGTTTTCTCACACACAAAAAATTTTTTTTGAAAGAAAACTCTTGTGTCAGTAGGTATGCATCAAGGTAAGAAAGTATTACCTTTAGCTGGGCACGGTGGCGCATGCTTTTAGTCCCAGCACTTGGGAGGCAGAGGCAGGCGGATTTCTGAGTTCGAGGCCAGCTTGATCTACAAAGGGAGTTCCAGGACAGCCAGGGCTACAGAGAAACCCTGTCTCGAAAAACAAAAACAAACAAACAAAAAGAAGTATTACCTTTGATAAAAACTATAGAAAAACATTAAGAATGAAACAACAGAATTTTCACCTTAGAAGTGTCTTGGGTGACTTTTATCTCAACTTTAATGCTCACCAAAACAGGATCTTACTATCTATCTACCTGTCTGTCTGTCTGTCTGTCTGTCTATCTATCTGTCCTAGAACTCTCTAAGTAGACCAGGATGCCTCAAATTCACAGAGATCTGTCTACCTCTGCCTCCCAAGACCTGGAATTAAAGGCATTCGATACTATACCCAGCTTCCACTCTTCATTTAAAGAAATTGAATGCACTGTAATAGAAGTTGTGTCCTGGGTGATGGCGCATACCTGTAATCTCAGTGTTGGGGAGACAGAGACAGGCATACTTCTGAGTCTGAGGCCAGACTGGTCAACAGAACAAGTTTCAGGGCAGCCAGGGCTACACAGAGAAACCCTGTCTCAAAAAGAAAAAGAAACAACTCCCCCCCCCCCAAAAAAACCAAAATATAGCGAATCAATAAATTGGCAATTTGTATGTCCTACCTGTGTATGTGAGTGCAGGTATAAAACTGGGGTTTTCTATATTATCCAAACTAAGTTCAAACCCATGATTTGCTTGAAATAACTGGCAGTAGTGTCGTGTGCCAATTTGCCAGGTCTCCTACAGGTTCTGTGTGTATGTCTGTAGTGCTAGAGATCAGATGGGCCTTTTACATACAACACATGTACTCTACCACTGAACTGTTATTTCCTAACTCAGTCTCCTCTTAATTTTTTCATGTTTTGAGACAGGGTTTCTCTATGTGCTGGAAATTGCCAAGATCCACTTTACCTTTGTCTCATAAGTGCTGGAATTAAAGGTTTATGCTACCAAGCCCAGATAATAAGATACATCTTTAAAAGATACATTTTTATTATTTCATTTGTTACAGAGTCTCAATATGTAATCTTGGCTATGGGGGAAACTCATTATATAGACCAGACAGGTCTTGAACGCTTCTTTCTGCCTCCCAAGTGCTGGGATTAAAGGCACATGATCATGCTCATCATGTGTGTTTAACTTTTAATTTTTACTTGGTGAGTACAAGTGTTTTGCCTATATGTTTGTATGTGCACCATATGGCTGGTTGTGTACCATATGCCTGTGGAGGTCAGAAAGCATCGGATCTCCTAGAACTGGGCTTGTGGGTGATTGTGAGATACAGTGTGTGTGCTGAGACTCCAGGTGCTCTGAAGGGCAGCAAGGGATCCACAGCCATCTCTCTATCCCCTTTAAATGATTTTAGTTTACATGTATGAGGATTTTACCTTTTTGTATATTGGGGTACCATATGTGACATGGTAGCATAGGTGTCTAGAAGAGGGAGTCACATCCCCTGGAACACTGAGCTACCCTGAGGATGCTGGGAGCTGAATCCAAGTCTTCTGGAATTGCTGCAAGTGCTGTTAACTACTAAGCCATCTATCTCTCTAATGCTAAGATTTAAAAAGAAATTTTTTTTTTGTTTTTGTTTTTTGTTTTTTCTTTTTTGTTTTTCCGAGACAGGGTTTCTCTGTGTACCCCTGGCTGTCCTGGAACTCAGTTTGTAGACCAGGCTTGCCTCAAACTCAGAAATCTGCCTGCCTCTGCCTCCCAAGTGCTGGGATTAAAGGCGTGCACTACCACTGTCCGGTGCTAAGATATTTTTTAAAAGGAAAAAAAAAATAGCTGAAGTATTTGATCTAGTGGAGATTTATTTTTTTCAGGTAACATATAATAAGTAAAAGTATATAGATAAGAATATAGAAAACGAGGCAGTTGGTCAGAGTAGAAGTATGTTGATGAGTGTTTGAAAGGTTTAAAAGACAGAAATTGAAGAAGAAAGTTATGAACATTTTACAGAAAGATTTGAACCCTTTAAAGTTTATAAATTATAGCCTCAACACAGAAGATAGATTACTTACATGATACAGGATTTAGCCTTTTTACACCAACTTCACCAATGAGAGCTGCTGGTTAACTATCTTTATAACTATTTTTGAGAACTTGGTACCTCTGCTTACTTCCTTAACTGGGGAGGACAGAAGGTGGCTTCATGTTATAGCTTCCACCTCTTGGCACTTAACCTGTATTGAATACTCAGGTTTGAATCTACCTTATAAACAGCATCATCTCTTGTTATTGTGACTCTTGAGACTTTTCCTTCCTATTATACATCCTCATTCTACAAGTCTGTTTCACTTGTTAGATGCACCACGCATGACCTCTTGACTTTGTGGTAGCTGTAAGTTTTCAGGAACGTTTTTGTTCCTCCTTTTTAGAAACAAATGGACCCATTGGCACTGGGAGAAAGGGAGAATGGGGAGCTACTGCTGTAGTCTGTCCTTTCCATGCCAGTGGATTTGTGTCCACTCACTCATGCAGCAGGTTAATTGTTCTCCCTTAATCCACCGAATTATCACATTAAGCAATAATATACAAAGTGACTCTTGCCTTCATGAGACCTACAGTCTAATAGTGGTACATCATTGTAAAATGAAAATTGTTTTGGTGAACCCAGTGAAGAAAAACATTGTTATGAGGCACAGTTATAAAGGATCTTAGCGTCTGTAGTTATAGAGTGTTCCAGGTAGTGGCATTTAACTTAAGCCATTAAAAATAAGGAGCCAGAAGGATAAAAGAGAAGAAACTTTCTATGAGAAGGAAAAATGTGCTTCAAGACTATGAGAAAAGAAATTCATTAATTTTTTTTCTTTTCTTTAAATACTGTTTTGGAGCCAGGTGTGGTAGCATATTCCTGTAATCCCAGAGTTTGGGATGTGGGGACAGGAAGATCCAGAATTCGTGGCTAGTTTTGACTCCATAGAAAGTTTGAGACCAGCCTGGGATACTACATACGTGAGACCTTATTTTAGAAAGCCACTCTGAAAATGTGTTTGTTGGAGGAAGGCAGTAATGAAAGCAATGACATTATGTGACTGTAGTTGCTGAAGTGAAGCATGGTGGTGGCTGCTACTGTGGTAGCCGCTGTAAAGATGCTGTAAAGTGTGTCCTTTACTGATGCATGTGTTTGAGAGAAACGGAACAGCTGATGAGCTTTGGGGTGGGGTGGGGTGGGGTGGGGCGGGAAGCTTCTTGATGTTAGGAAAGGCATCAACAATCATTTCATTGTCGATTTCTGGCTTAAGGAACAAGATGATGGTGTATGTATTGCTGAGATGATGATGATGAGTGGAAAAAAGGGTTTTGCCAGAAATCGAGTTTCGAACATCATCTGCAGACCAGTGCTTCAGAAGGTTGAGTCTGCCTTTATGTGAATGGCAGGTGCATAGGGATAGGTCTAATGTATGTGTGAAAGTGCAGTAAGAGCCCATAAAGGGTTGGTTTTTATTTATTTATTTATTTATTTTTTTTGGTTTTTTTTTTTTTTTTTTTTGGTTTTTTGTTTGTTTTGTCTGTTGCTTGTTTTTGAGATTTGTATATCAAGACAGTCTTATCTGACTGGCCTGGAACTCATTATGTAGACCAGACTGACCTTGAATCCACTGTTTTAGCTTCTTGAATGTTAAGGCTACAGGTTTGCACTACCACACTTGGCTTTTGCAGAGAGTATGTTTTGTAGAAAGAAGAAGCAACATTCATACTTATATTAAAATTTGATAACTAGGGCCTGGGGACATGGCTTAGCAGTTAAGAGCACTTACTACTCTGCCAGTGTAGTTTGGATTCCAGTACTTACATCAGGCTGCTCACAGACAGACTCTTGCAAGTCACATTTTGCTTTCCATCCTTGCTTAAAGTATAAGGTGGACAGCAATAGATGAATACTTGGACTTCTAACCTCCATACTTGTACACTCGAGTATGCACACACACACATATGAACATACATATATACATCAATGATTAATAAAATCAATATGGGAATGTTTAAATGTTATAGCAGTCCTGTGAAAAATTTATTATTTGTGTGTGTGTGTGTATGTGTACCTTTGGAGATCAGAGTACAGATTTGTGGAGTTAATTCTTTCATTACATCTTTACATGTAAACCCACCAAAGAGATTTCAGACTAAATTTGACATTCCTCTTCAGCTTTCCAGTTGAACCAACTCTGAGGTACAGAAAAATTGCTTTGCTTTAGGTCTAGGTATTAGGGAAAACTTTGAGCTATTCCCTAATTTAATGCTTCCTCTATTTATCTAAGTATTCAGTATATTTACTGGTTTTATGTTGGTGGAAGTATCTTATAATCAGCAGTATGAAGCCATGGGAAGTCCGACTGTAGCCCAAGCTGTTTGCCCTTTTTTGTTGAGTGACATCCATTTCTGTTATTTATAAATGTTCCTTCATACTTCACCATATTACTTTGTTGTTGTTTGCTGTTTTGAGCTTGGCCCTGGAACTCACTGTGCAAGCTAACTTGGCTCAAACTCCTGACACTCTTCCTATCTCATCCACCCATGCCTACAATTATAGGCAGGAGGCACTCGGCCTAGCTCAGTTAGGTTTTTAAAAACGATTTTTGTTAAATTATGACAGATGTGCAGAAAAGCATATAAATCACATGTATATAAGTCTGTGATTTATTACAAGGTAAACACATCTCTGTAACTACCACCCAGGTTTAAAAAAATAGAACATTATCATTAGCAGTCCGGAAACTCCCTGCATAGGCCTTTCTAATTACCACTCCCTTTCTGTCTTTCCAGAGGGGGCCATTATCCTGACTTCTGTAACTACAGACCAGTTTTGCCCGGTTTTGAACTTTATTAAGTGGAATGATATACTATATATTTCCTTGCATAGTATTTATGTGATTCATATGTCCATGTAGAACAGTTCTGTATATATTTTCATTGTGTTTATTCTGATAGACACAGTTTTAGTTTTGGACTATAATTTATCATACAGATATATGAGCATTTGTGTATTATAGCGAACATGCACATATGGGTGTATGCTTCTTTCTTTTTCTTTTTTTCTTTCTTTTCTTTTTCTTTTCTTTTTTGTTTTTTCAAGACAGGGTTTCTCTGTATAGCCCTAGCTGTCCTGGAACTCACTCTGTAGCCCTGGCTGTCATCGAACTCAGAAATCTGCCTGCCTCTGCCTTCCTAGTGCTGGGATTAAAGGCGTGTGCCACCACTGCCCGGTGGGTTTGTATTTCTAAGAGTGGAAAACTTGCTTACAGATATGTGCATGCTCAGCTGGCAATAATGCTGTCTTGGATTCCAAATTTGTTCTAATTTACACATATAAAAATGCATAAAAGCACTAGTTATCAACTCAGTTATGTAGATTTATTGACCTACTAATGCATTTAGTAAGTCTTCATTATCTCAGAGGTTAATATTGATCATAGATTTGTTTTTTTACATATATTTATTTTGCATATATGTAAGCTACTGGTAGTTGTAAGCCATAACTAAACCTGGGTCTTTTATAGAGTGGTAAGAACTTTTAACTGCTGAGCTATATCTGTAGCCTGACACCTTGTCTTTAAAAGTTTTTTATTTTATTTTATTTTATTTTATTTTTTAAAATAAGTCTGGTGTGGTGTCGCATGCCTTTAGTCTAAGTAGGCAAAGGCAGGAAGATCTCTGTGAGTTGAGGCCAGCCTGGTCTACAAACTAAGTTCCCGGATAACCAGAGCTAGCTACACAGAGAAACCTTGAATTCTAAAACCCAAAACAAAAAAAAATTAGAAAAAGGAAGAAAGAAAGAAAGAAAGAAAGAAAGAAAGAAAGAAAGAAAGAAAGAAAGAAAGAAGAAAAAGAAAAAAAGGTTTTAAAAATGGAAATTAGCAGGCAAAATTTCCAGAGCTATTGACGGGACGTATCTATCCTGAAAGCAGGCAGCTCAGTCATTCTTCCCTCAAAGCGTAGGCCAGAAACTGCAGGAAGGACACTGAGGCCTTGATGCTGGCTGCCTAAAAGAAGCATGAAGTCGGGCTTTATATCTTTAGTAAGAAATACATCTTAGAACAATCATTTATAGTATTTGAAGAAAAATGTAATTTCTCAAAGATTTGAATGTGAAATGGCCTTTTAGAGGTTGTTTGAAGACCGGACACGGTTTTGAAATGCTAAGTGAATTTGGTAGACACGATGAAGTCCTGAGTAGAACTTGAATGTCTTAAATTACTTCAAAAAAAACTCCAAGAAGGAAAACCCATGGCAGTGTAGTGTCAGAAGAACCAAAGGAGTTTCTAGGAAGAGAAGTGGTCAAGTGGACTGGCCCTAGAACACATTTCGGCAGTTTTCTTTGTGGGCGGACCATTGTGGTAGCCACACCAGAGATGAACTACTCAGCTTATCTTCCTCTGTTTTCGTACTCCCTTGTGAGTGGCAGAGATCACCAGAATTCCAAGAAGCTTAAATGTAAAACATGAAGCATTTACATAGTGTCTTACTTGGATTATTTTACAGTCCTCCTAATATGATCACTCTTCCCCATCTTTCAGAGAAGAAACCGAGCTCCACAGTGATGTTCCTAGGATTCCAGAGCAAAGTCAGTGATGCAGCTACAGCTCCAGTCATGCTAGCCAGTTCCCAGAGGACACAGAGCCATCATTCAGCACAGTGTGGCTCACATCCTTAAGCCCAGCACTTGGGAGATGAAGGCAGGATGCCTGGGCTGTGGAGTGAGTTTCTACAGAGACCCTGTCTCAGAAAGCCAAAACAAACCCCACAAGATGGCTGCACTACAAGCTCTTGTGTAAAGTTGTTGATGGAAAGTGTTCTTCCGATAAGGGGTTTTTGTGAATTTATATCAGATCATTGGGCTTTTTTTTTTTCTAAATGTCATAAAATATCCATAACTGTTTTCCATCTGTATTCCTCAGGCTTCTCTAAGAGTAACAGGGCTTATAGAATGAGTCTCTCTCTACGTATTAAAAAGGGGACTTATTAGAATGGCTTATAGGCTGCAATCCAGCTATGACTGCCTATGAATGGAAAGTCCAAGAATCCAGTGGTTGTTCAGTCTACAAGGCAGGATGTCTCAGCTGGTCTTTATTATATGCTGGGATCCCAAAGGAGTATGCTACAGTGCCAGTCAAGAAATGGACTTGATAGCAAGGTGTGAGCAAGCAGGCCAAGCAAAAGTGTCCTTCTTCCATGTCCTTATATAGGCTTCCAGCAGATGAGTGGCCCAGATTAAAGGTGTGTCTTCTCATGTCAAGATCTGGATTAGATGCTGGTCAATCTACTTCACATTAAGCAAAAATCTCTCACAGGCTTTGAACTTTAGTTAATTCCAGATCTAGTCAAGTTGACAACCTAGAATTGCCATCACCCCACCTTAACAAATCATTTAGATTTTTTTTTAAGATATAGATTTTTTAAAGTTTTTTTTTTTTTTTTTGTGCATGAGTGTTGTGCCTGTTGGATGTTTGTGCACTATGTTTATACCTGGTTCCTGTGGAGGTCAGAAGAGGGCAGCAGATCTCCTGGAACAACTCAAAGTCACAGATGGTTGTGAGCCACCATGTGTGTGCCACGAACCAAACCTGGGACCCTTGCAAGAGCAACACGCTCTTAGCTGCTGAGATACCTCTTCAGCTCATGACGCTCTTTATTTTTTATACCTTCATCTTCATTACACTGTCTGTGTGGAGGCCAGAGGATAACTGGTAGCAGTTCTGGCATTAGTGAATTTCTGAAAGCATGTACTGACTACAGGCCAAGACTTTATAATAGATAGTAGGAATGAAAAGACCTGCTCATCCCGTTTAGTAGAAAGGACGGACAAGCAGACAAAGAATGAGAATGAGAGCACTGTGTGTAAGATACTGGGTCCCAGGATGAGACTCAGGTCGTCAACCTTGGCAGTATGTGCCTCTCCCTGCTGGGTGAGCTTGCTTGCTCCCATTTAAATCATTTTTGTTTTGCTTTTAAGAAGGGGTCCTGTGTTGCCCTGGGTGGCCTCACTTGAATTTTTGATCCCTCTCCCTTTGCCTCCCAAGTGCTGGTTTTGTGGTACAGGGTAACAATGTTTAAATATGTATCAATAGGGGCCAGGAGAGTGATGTACTGTTGCTCGAACAAATGCTTTTGAATCTCAGCATTTGAAATAATTGCTAAAGATCAAGAAATTTTGTTGTAAACACTGGCATTATTGAATTTCTTTTTTTTTTTTTTTAAAGATTTATTTATTTATTAATTATATGTAAGTACACTGTAGCTGTCCTCAGACACTCCAGAAGAGGGAGTCAGATCTCGTTATAGATGGTTGTGAGCCACCATGTGGTTGCTGGGATTTGAACTCCAGACCTTCGGAAGAGCAGTCGGGTGCTCTTACCCACTGAGCCATCTCACCAGCCCCATTATTGAATTTCTGAAAGTATGTATTTACTATAGGCCAAGAATTATAATAGATAGTAGGGATGAAAAGACCTGCTCGTCCTGTTTAGTAGAATGGACAGACAAGCAGAATGAGAACGAGAATACTGTGTGTAAGATAGAGAATATATGAAGTTAATGCATGCTCTGTGTGTGTGTGTGTGTGTGTGTGTGTGTGTGTGCGTAAAACCTTGCAAAAAACAGTATCCAAGTTTAGTCTTAAAGAGATTTGAAATATCAGGGGTAGGGTGGTGATTAGACATGCATGCAAGCAGCACACTCCTAGACATGAGAACAAATTATACACGGTGAGTTCAATGCAGTCCTGATGCTATTTCAGGAGCGCATCAGAAAATTCGGACTTGCACTTGTAGCTCACAGGCCAGTGAGAGGCTATAGTTACCGAGTCGCTGTGTTTTAGGACATTGAGTATGTTCTTTCTAAATTCTGTCACCTGTGACTCAGACGGTCAAATGAGGGGACCGACCAGGTAAGAGCATGGCAGTGAAGATTTGAACCTGTGCCTCCTCTAAACATGCAATGACTGACTTGTATTTAACATAGTCTTTCTGAACTTTTGGTGGAATCTATTTTTGTTGCCATTGTTGTTATGAGGCAGGGTCTTACAGTGGCTTGAATGTAATTTCTATTTAATTTTTTTTGAACCCACCCCTCTATTTAATTTGTTTGTTTGTTTGTTTTGGTTTTATGGAGCCAGGGTTTCTCTTTGTAGCCCTGGCTGTCCTGGAACTCTATCAGGCTGGTCTCAAACTCAGGAATGTGCCTGCTTTTGCCTCTTGAGTTCCAGGATTAAAGGAACATACTACCACAAACTGATGAATCCAATTTAAAAAAAAATTTTAATTTTACTTTTTTTTAATGTGGATTTATACTTGAATCTATATGTGTGCCGGAGAAGATCAGAAGAGGGCATCAGATCTTGTAGACCAGTTAGGAGCCACCTTGACATGGTGTTAATGAAACTTGAGTCCTCTAGAAAAGTAGGATGAACTCTTGATCTCTGAGCCATCATTCTCTGACCAGGAGTGAATCTTACATTTGACATTAATTAGTGTGTTTGTTTGTTGCTCGTGACGTATGTTTTCTGAGACACTTTCACTAGTTAACTCAGACTGGCTGGCAGCTTGCTACCTTCTCACCGCCCCCCCACCAAGTGCTACTTATAATGATGTGTGTGTGTCTGTGTGTGTGTGTGTGTGTGTGTGTGAGAGAGAGAGAAAGAGAGAGAGAGAGAGTGAGTATTGGTGCATTGGTGCCATGTCACATGTATGAGGAGGTCAGAGGTCAGCTTCTGGAACCCATTCTCCCCATCCATTATGTGGTTTCTGGTACTGAATTCAAGTCAAGTGGCTTGGTATCAAGTGCCCTTTATTTGTTGAGCCATCTCTCAGGGCCACTTTTGAATTAAGGAGTTGAAATTATAAGTAAAGTAGATTATTATCAATATTTCAGGGATACATAGAACAGTTATATAGTTCTAGAACATAATGAATTGTGTTTTATAGAGGGAAAAAACAATCACACTGTCCAAGTCCTGACACTCATCCTTTACCATGGTGCTAAGTTCATGATTCCATCTTTTTCTTTAAAAAAATTTTAATGTGTAGAAGGCTTTTGCCTGTGTATATGCATTTGCATAGGACATGGGTTCCCGTCCTGGACTTACAGATGCTTGTGAACCACCATGTGGTGCTGGGAACAGAACCGGAGTTAAGAGCATGTGTTGTTCTTTCAGAGGACTCAAGTGTGGCTTCCAGCACTCACACACCAGGCAGCTTACTGCCCCCGGGATCTAATGTCCTGTTCTGGCTCCTTGTGTACTCTGCATGTAAGGATACACAGACCTCCATACATGCACACTTAAGACTATTTTTAAGCCAGGCACTGGTGGTGCACGCCTTTAATCCCAGCACTTGGGAGGCAGAGGCAGGCGGATTTCTGAGTTCGAGGCCAGCCTGGTCTACAGAGTGAGTTCCAGAACAGCCAGGGCTACACAGAGAAACCCTGTCTTGAAAAAAATATATAATTTTTTTTTTAAAAAGTTCTTGTCTTTCATTTAGTTTGGAGAGTTTTTAGTCACTTTGTGTCCCCTTTCCATGGTTGCTATTAGCTCCCTCAGCATATTTAACAGATTTTATTAATTATTTGTCTGCTACATTCAGTAACTTTCTTAGGGTCAGAATCTATGTCCCCGTCCCCCATACCCCCTCCCCGCCCGTGTGTGTGTGTGTGTGTGTGTGTGTAACAGACATATTTAGCATTTGATATTGCAAATCTGTAAATAAGATTATTTTACGTCTTGCTCCAAAATGTTCTGGAGACTGAGGTCATTCATTTCTGAGTCCTCTTTCTAAGCACCTATGAAGTGTCTGCATTTCTTCTGGGTGGTCACTGAAGTCTCCTCTTTAGCTTGGGTGCAGACTCCCATTTTCCATTGTTTCTCTTTTAGTGCTGTGGCTGAGTCCAGGGCCTCTTCCTTTGTCTTAGACACCTTCCCACTGCTCTTTGCCTGTGTTAACAGGGATCTCCTTTAATGATAAGGATTTGCTTTCTGTTTCTTAGTTGTAAACCCTCGGCTGGCTGTTTTCCAGGCTCCTGCTTCTTCTTTGGGTTTCTTTTGTTGTTGTTGTTGTTCTTGTTTTGTTTTTTTTTTTTTGTTTTTTTTTTTTTTTTGAGACAGGGTTTCTCTGCATAGTCCTGGCTGTCCTGGAACCTGCTTGTTCTTTGAAACATTGGAAAGGAGGGTGTTGGAGGCTTCCTCCTGAGGCACTCTCACTCTCCTACCAGCCTTTTTAGTGAATCAACTAGCTTTGTGGCCAGAGCAAGTGGGAGTGACCAAGAGAGGAGAGCAGGCTGAGAGGGCAGAGAGCTGTTCAGGTGGAAGTGGGGGGACTATAGTACAGTCAGAATGGGGAGTGCCACTTTCATTATGGGTGTAATACAGAGTCACTGAAGAACTGTAAGCGAAGTGACCCTAAATAACTTCCATGAGATCACACCTGCTGCTTACTGTGTTGAAACACAGCCAAGTAAATAACAAGGTTAATGTCATAGCTATACATGGGAGAACAAACCAAGTATTTGTTAGGTTATATGGGTTTGAAGTGGAAATATAATATATAACAGATATAAATTAGATACAAATATATATTTATAAATCTAAATAGATATAAATAAGACATATAATAGATATAAAATTGGAAATTACCAACATATGAGACATTTAACTTCATGAGACTAGTTAAAAGTATCTTGAGAGTCAATATATACAGAAATGAAAAAAGATTAGAGTACCCCTAAGTACCCTCAACATTTAGAGGTGAGAGTATTCTCAAGTATTACCAACATCTAGGTCAATAGTTCTCAACTGGTGAATCAAGATCTCATGGTAGGGGGTCTAACAGTCCTTTCATAGGGGTCTCCTAAGACCATCCTGCATATCAGATATTTACATTATGATTTACAACAGTAGCAAAATTACAGTTATGAAGTAGCGACAAAAATAATTTTATGATTCAGGTGTCACCACAACACAAGAAACTGTATTAAAGGGTTGCAACATTAGGAAGATGCTCTAGAGGGAAGAATCATTTATAGAGTCTGAAACTGAACATTAAGGAAAAAGGGAGAAAAGTGAGTGAGTTTCTTGTTTGTCATTCAGCATTTAGGAGACTCCTCCCTGGTAGCTGTAACAAATCCTGGTGATAGATAATTGAATAAAGAGTGAACAGTGAGGAGAGAGAGCATCAGTATGCCTTTGTTTGGGTCAATTTAAGAAGACAGTGGGGCCGGGTGTGGTGGCGCATGCCTTTGATCCCAGCACTTGGGAGGCAGAGGCAGGAGTTCTGAGTTCGAGGCCAGCCTGGTCTACAGCGTGAGTTCCAGGACAGCCAGGGCTATACAGAGAAACCCTGTCTCGGAAAAAAAAAAAAAAAAGAAAAAAAAAAAAAAGAAAAAAGAAAAGAAAAAAAGAAGACAGTGGGTATAAAACTGATTTCAAGAGATAAGGTGGGCATGGTGGCACATGTATATAATTTGTATACTCAGAAGGCTGAGGCTTGATTGCCTGAGTTTAAGGTGGGCCAGAGTGGCTTAGATTCTGTCTCAAAAGTTTAAAGAAAAGAAGAGAAAAGAAAAGAAGAGGACAGAAAAGTAAAGAAAAGGAAGGAAAGGAAGGAAAGAAAGAAAGAAGATTAGAAATGTGGTTATATTAGCATACATACTAAGTCCCTGAGTTTATTCTCCATTAGCACACACATAATACTTGCTGGATTTTGTTTGTTTGATTTTGTTTGTTTGGTTGGTTGGTTTTTCTTCTTTTTTGAGACAGAATGGCCAGGGGAAGGTACTCCAGAATGGCCTAGAGTTCACTGTGCAGCCCAAATGGGGTTTGAAGCAATCCTGCCTCAGTCTTCTAGTGCTGGGATTATAGGTGTGAGCTCCCACGCTTAGGGGAAGAAATTTCAAAAATGTCTCTAATGGTTTAGGAGGTTCAGTTGGAATACTTGAGTTTGTAGGCTAGAGGCTGTTTTTGTAGAATATATGTATCTAGTCTAGCAGGTAAGATTCCCCAGGAAAGGAAAGAAGACCAAACTAAAAAGTAAATAGTAATATCCTTATGGGTAGAATACACGATCTTATATATGTTAATTCTTAATTCTGTGCAGATTTTAGTAGTCCTTGTTGCCATTTAAAATGTCTAAACAATGTTGAGACAATATTGATTCCACTATTTGTATATTTACACATTTTTATGTAATATTCATTGTTCAAAACTCTGTGCTTCCTGATTTGAATATAACATTGTAAAGGGCTAGAGAAATAGTCCAGTGATTAAGAGCACTGCCTGCTCTCCCAGAGAAGCTGAATTTAATTCCCAGGACCAGCATGGAGACTGCCTGGACCCTGTAACCCCCATTCCAGGGTATCCTGTCTTCTACCTTCTGCAGGCAGTACATGTGTCTGGTGCACAAACATACATGTAGGTTAAACACATATGCACATAAATTCATAAAATGGTTTAAAATTATAAATTACATTTTAAGATACTCTAAATTAAAAATCCCATTGACTACTAATAGTTCTTGGTTGTTCTGTGGATTCTAGCATAAAGTTTTTCTCTGTCGTGTGTTCTTAGTAATTGTAGTAAAGGTGACACCTTCCTTTGATGTGGAAAACATTTTAATATGTATTATAAGCTTAGTCATCCTATCAAGTACTTAGGACAGGTGGTAGGCTTTTTGTTGACTTTTTTGCTTTTATTTACTGCTACTAATAAGGAACCTTGTAAATGACAGTACACTATCTTTTAGAGTTTTTCTTTTATGGCAAAGTAAAACTCATTGGTTTTTGTTTTTGTTTTTGTTTTTGTTTTTGTGAACAAATGCTGGTGTGTTTTTGTTTGTTTTTTGTTTGTTTGCAAGATCTACCAGTAGAGCCCTGACTGCCTTAGAACTTACAGAGTTCTATCTGGTTTGGACTCCAGAATGCTGGGATAAATGTCTTTTTTTTTTTAACTAAAAATTAATTATTTATACATGTATGTGTCAGAACGTAGATTTGTGCGCATGAACTGCATTCAGAAGATGTTGTTGGATTCCCTTGGAGCCAAAGTTAAAAACAGTTGTGAGCCCTCTGATGTAGGTGCTAGGAACCAAGCTGAGGTCCTCTGAAAGAGCAGTGCATGGATCTTACCAACCAAGTCATCTCTCTGGTGCCCTGTGGAGCAGAACCAATAAGCACACTTGAAGTCATTTAAAGATACAGAACTCTATTCAGGACTGCATCAGATGTCTAGCTCTTGGATTAGTGCGTGTCCCTCAGTCCACGCCCAAGTAGAAGTAGTTAGGTTTTATTCCTTCCTAGGCTAGAAAGGTCCGATGGATTAATAAAAAGGTAGAATACTTTGGATTTTTCCAGCAAGGTACCATGTCTGTAAGAATTAATTACGTTAGCCTTACTGCTTGACTGTGTGTGTGTTGGGGTGAGTTGTTGGGTTTTTTGGTTTTGCTAGGGTCTTATGTATTTCTAGCTGTCTTAGGATTTGCTCTGGATGCAGGCCTTGGGCTCACAGTTATGTCTCTGCCTCTTGACTCTCTTGTATTAAGATTAAAATCATACACTACACCCAGCTCCACAGAGGGTTTCTTTTTAGCATAAAGAAGAATAAAGTTGTATTGTTTTAAAAAAACAGGAAAGTGGAGGCGAGAAAGAGGCTGCTGCCTGAAGTGATATGCTTTAGTAAACTTTATACTTGTATAACCTTATGAAGCCTTGTAGTGACTATACACCAATTAAATATATTTAAAATACTTTAGTGATATAGTTTACATACTATATGATTTAACCCATTTAAATAATTTACCTCCTTTGTAAAAATTTTATTACTTGTGTGTGTCTGGCTGTACATGTGTAAATAAGTATGGTGTGTATGTGTGCTTGCACTTGTGCTGTGAAAGCAAGCGGCTTTATCTGCCAGGACATCTCTCTGGCCTCACTTCCCACTCCCCCGCATCCTTTTAATTTTAAGGATTTATTTGTATATGTGTGTGTGTGTATGTATGTATGTATGTATGAGTGTATGCCACATGTTTCATGTGCCCATGGAGGCCAAAATAGTGTCAGGTCAGAGTTTCTGGAGCTCATGTGAGCCACCCACTGTGAGTTCTGAGACCCAAGCACAGGTCTTCTGGAAGAGGACTGAGCACTCTTTTACCTGAGTCATCTTTCTAGAGCCTCTTCTTCCTTTTTGATGACAGAGTCTTTCTTTTCAGTCTAGGCTGACTTCCAACCTAAGATTCCTTAGATTAGCAGGCATACAACACCACACCCAGCCATGGTTTCTGGTAATCACAGAGTTGTTTAAATATCACTGTAACCAGTTTAGGCCATTTTCATCATCTCAAAAAGAAACTCCATAACCTATGGCCAGTATTCACTGCTCACCAGTCACACCACACACTCATCCTGCCTTCAGCTTTACAACCACTAATCTACTAATGGTCTGTATACATTTGTTAGGGAGATTGCAAGTTTGAGGCTAACTTGAGATACATATTAAAACTGTCTCAAAAAGAGGAGGCGGTGCAGAGTAAGCCTCTGTGATTGTAAGGTTTTCACAATTATGAGCTGTGAGTCAATGTTTCATTTTTGTGAGATATTTAGTTTTGTAATGCTGGGAGTTGAACCTGGGTCCTTATACATCTTATAAAAGAATTCTACTGCAGCCCTTATTTTAATTTGAGACAAGATCTCAGCAAGCCATGTAGTCTGCTATGAACTCACTCTGTAGCCCAGGCTGGCTGACCTTGAATTCATGACTTTCCAGTTTCAGTCTATAAGTAACTGTGATTATAAGCCAATATGATCAGGTCCTAGAGAAATAGATTCACTTCTTTTTATTACCTAATAATACTTCATTACACTGATATATCATGCTTTTATTTATCTACTTATCAATTGTTAGACAGCTGGTTATTTCCCCTTTTTAATACTGCAAATAAATACTGCACTGAGCATTGACATGCAAATTAGCATTGAAGTCTCTGCTTTCAATTCCACTGGGTATTTACTTAGTAGTGGAATTACTAAATGGTACAGAAATTCTATTTTCAAATTTTTGAGGACTTACCAGACTTTTCTACAGAAGCTACACCCCCATCACTAATGACATGTTCAACTACTCTCTCTTTTTTTGCTTGATGTCTCCTGCATTCAGGTATTTTCTTGGTGTTTTTACCTCTTCTTCCTAATGGGTCAAGAAGTGATCTTTTATTGTTTTGGTTTATAGTTCAGTATAATTAATGAGGCTGAATTTTTTTTCATGTCATTACTAGAGATTTATATATCTTTGGAGAAGTATCCAGATTTTAAAAAAAAAAATATTTGACCTATTTTCTTTTCTTTTCCTTTTTTTTTTTTTCCGAGACAGGGTTTTCCTGTGTAGCCTTGGCTGTCCTAGAACTCACTCTGTAGACCAGGCTGGCCTCAAACCCAGAAATCCGCCTGCCTCTGCCTCCCAAGTACTGGGATTAAAGGTGCCACCACCGCCCGGCTTGACCTATTTTCTTACTAGAAACTTGTTAAAACTGCTTTATATGTTCTCAATATGTTTTTACATGTTTTAGATATAAGTTCTTTTTTGTTTTGTTATATATATATTTTTAAAGATTTATTTATTTATTACTTGTATGAGTACACTGCCGCTGTCTTCAGACGCACCAGAAGAGGGCATCAGATCCCATTACAGATGGTTGTGAGCCACCATGTGGTTGCTGGGAATTGAACTCAGGACCTCTAGAAGAGCAGTCAGTGCTCTTACCTGCTGAGCCATCTCTCCAACCCTGTTTTGTTATATTTTTTGAGACAGAATTTTTCTGTTGAGTAGCCCTGCCTACCCTGGAACTCAATCTGTAGACCCTGAACTCAAAGAGCTGCCTCCACAGCTGCCTCCTCCTCTTCTTCTTCCTCTTTCTCCTCCTCCTTGTCCTCCTCTTTCTCTTCTTCCTCCTTTTCCTCCTCCTCCTCCTCCTCTTCTTCTTCCTCCTCCTTCCCCCTCTGCGTGCTGGAATTAAAGATGTGTACCACCATTATCTGGCTGGCTATAAGTTGTTTATCAGACACATCATTTATACAAGTTTTCTTCTTTTCCCTATGGGTGGTTTCCTTGCTTACGACTTCCTGGTTTTGTTTGTTTGATGAGGTTTCCCTCGCTCAAGTTGGCCTCCTGAAGAGCTACTATTGCAGGCATGTGCCCAGGGGTCTCTTTAGTATCCCCTGGGTTATTTCTTCTCTTTCTCCTAGAACACATCTGAGAGCCAAGGGTCCTGAGAGAGTGGAATTTACATGTTATTACTGGGGACAATGTGGACTATCTCTTTGGAAGATAGTCTGGTAGCTGCTGAAGGTATCATTTGAAACACAAACTTTAGTTCTTACTTATTTTCCAGACAGTCTCTCACGAGAATACCTCAGCTGGCCTCAAACTTACAATCCTCCCATCTCAAAACCACCCTGGTTGTTTGTAGATTTTGTTTTTGTTTTTTTGAGACAGAATCTCACCATATAACTCTGGCTGTCCTGACACTATATAGACTTACAGAGCTACTTCTGCCTCTGCTTTCTGAAGGCTTAGATTACACATGTGTGCTATCATGCTTTGCCACATAGTGCCTGCATACTTTTCACATCAAAACTTTTCATTTTGCAGAAGTAAAAGCTAGGTTTTCATCTGACATATACTGTAGATGTATTTTGCATCATCTATTATAGTGTATTATAATCCTGTGAAATCCTAAAGTCACATAGTATTATGGTCTTTGTACAATTGTTTTATTGTATCTACTTTTCCTAAAATCAAGTTAAGGGTGAACAAATCACTGTTTGCTATTGCTTCCATTTCCCCTTATGATTTGTGCTTAGTGACTAAAATTTTGTTATATGATTAAAGAACAGCTATAGTATCTGTTTTTTGTTTGTTTATTTGTTTGTGTTTTTTTTAACCTCCTTAAACTTCTCCTTCATTATACTCAATTTCTTCCCATGTTACAGGATAGTTTTCTCCAGTTGGTTGGAATACGAAGTGCTTGTTTTTTGTTATGTTTTGAGACAAGGTTTTACACTTTAGTCCAGACTGTCCTTGAAAATTTGTTATATAGTCTAGATTGTCTTCATCGGATCTTTCTGCCTAGCCATCTAGGTGCTGGGAGCATAGGCATGCACTGCTAAATGTGGCTACATGCTGCTTATTAAAGCAAGAGATACCATTGTGACCAAGAATACATTAATATTTGGGCATAAGTTACTCACATTTGGTAGTTGAGCCAGGTGGTGGTGGCTTTAATCCCAGCACTCAGGAGGCAGAGATAGGAGGGTCTCTATGATTTTTGAGGTCAGTCTGATCAATAGAGTGAGTTTCAGGACAGCCAAGGCTACACAGAGAAACCCTGTCTGAAAAAACAAAACAAACAAAACAAACAAAAGTTTGATAGCTATTACTTTTCAGAATTAAAAAAAAAAAATCTCAACAGTTGCACAGTTAGTAGAAATTTTATCTAAAGGTTGGGTTTTTCTTTTTTTCTCTTTTGGGTTTTTTGAGACAGGATTTCTGTGTAGCCCTGGCTATCCTGGAACTCACTCTGTAGACCAGGCTGGCCTCACTCACAGAGCCCCACCTGCCTCTGCCTCCCGAGTGTTCCCGAGTGTGGGTTTAAATGAGGGCGCCACCACCGCTCGGCTTATGCTTTATGTTTTTAAGATTGTCTTAAAACCAGTTCATTATTTATTTATCTCAGGCTTCTGTTTGTTTCTATTTAGCTTGAATTTCAGTATTTGCATAGTTTGGTTAATAAAATATGAGACATGCATAGTCCTAATGATTTAAGCAGTTTCATTAGAGATGGAGTAATAAACACAACTGATTATAGGAAGATACTTGCATTTGCTTCACAGATACCTAAGTTATTTGGCTGTCAGGCTGGTTCTGTGCTGGAGAAGCAGCGGCACCGTGTGAACTACATGAGGCTATGTGCCAGCATAATTTGCAGCAGATTCAGGCTAGTGCTAGCAGCTAACCAAACCAAATGAGTTTCACTTAATTCTGGGTCACCTTCTCATGACATCCTGACAATTATGCTTCTGGGTTTTCTACATATGTCCCATGGGATCTGGAGCAGGTGACCACAATCCCCTAACTAACCCAAGAATATCTGACACTAGCTCTCAAACACACACCATTTTGGAGGGCAGTGCCTAGATAACCTACTCACTGCATGGAGGTGCTGGGGCTGTGAGACATTTCACCCTGGAGTGTGACATATATATATATATATATATATATATATATATATATATATATATATATTTTTTTTTTTTTTTTTCAAGTAAAGCGATGTGCACTTTCACCTTTAAATGAATAGTTGCGCCCCGACAGGAGCCTGTTTTCTTCTGTACAGAATATTAATAACCTATTTGCAATGAATTGTCACACACAAACTACTCTATGTACGTTTTCTTGGTAGAAGCTTAGTGAATACTTACTACTAAGTTTAAAATACTTTTGTTGTTATTTTCCTAGGATTCTGATGCTTCATGAAATGCCATCATGTAGAGAAATAATGAACACTGGCCTATTTTGGACTAACTGACAACCCTCAGAAATGACACAATAATCACCCACAGGGAAGCTGAGCATACACACTCTGTTTGGAGTGGACAACCCAAATTGTCACTGGAGTTTCAAAATGACAGACCCAATGATGGACTTTTTTGATGATGCTAATCTCTTTGGTGAGACTTTAGAAGGCTTGTCGGATGATGCATTTGTACAGCCGGGACCTGTCTCACTGGTTGATGAACTGAACTTGGGTGCAGAGTTTGAGCCTTTGCACATAGACTCACTAAACCATGTTCAAGGTACTCCAACACACCAGAAGATGGCAGATTTTGAACAGTTAAGTCAGTTTGACTCGATGAAGTTTCATCCAGTTAACCAATCTTTCGGCAGTCCAGTTGAACACGTGTTATCTCCACACTCTCAATTTAATTGCTCTCCAATTCATCCCCCAAACCAGCCCAATGGCTTGTTTCAAGATGTAGCAGATGGCAGTCCAATGTGGGGTCACCAGACAGCTACTGGCCTCGCTAATCAAAATGGATCCCCCTTTCACCAACCAGGACATTCACACTCTCTGCATCAAAATAAAAGCTTTGTGGCGCACCATGACTTTGCCTTATTTCAGGCCAGTGAACATCAAACACAGTGTTCTTCCCTTCACTCACAACAAAACAGAAGTAACCTTAACCCAGGGCAAAACTCTCTTGGCCAGGCTAAAAATTTTCTAGACGCTAATGTTTCCGGCGCACACAGAGTTAACGTTAACCACCTCTCCACTGCCCCCTCCTCACAGCAGACTCTTCCAGTGCAGTTTTCTCCGACTGCAAACCCTCCTGCACACTTCCTCAAGTGCAGCAGTCACCAGGAAGGCAACTATAACAGACCTTCTCCAAGTATGACTTCCTGTTCTGTGAGTAACTCGCAACAGTTCCCTTCACACTATTCCTTCTCCAGTGGTCACGTGTCACCAAGCAGTCTCCTTCAGTCATCTGCAGGTCTCGCTCCCGGCCATACAAATCAGGCTTTATCTGATTTTGCTGGAAGTAACTCCTTTTCTCCTCATAGGGGAATGAAGCAAGAACCCACACAGCATCTCCTGAACCCCACTCCATCTCTGAATTCAAGTAATTTTCAAATTTTGCATTCGTCACATCCTCAGGGTAATTATAGCAACTCAAAATTATCGCCCGTGCACATGAACTTCCCAGATCCTGTTGACGCAGGACCTCCAGTGGGTCATTTCAATGACCACGCGGAAACTAATGGTTTCTCATCTTTAGAAGAGAATTTACTTCATCACGTAGAAGCTCATGCAGAACCATTTGCAGGACTTGACCCAGAAGACCTCCTGCAGGAGGGTCTCCTCCCCCAATTTGACGAATCACCATTTGGACAAGATAATTCAAATCATGTTTTAGATCATGACCTTGACCGCCAGTTCACTTCGCATCTTGTCTCGAGGCCTTCTGACATGGCTCAAACTCAGCTGCAATATCAGGCTCGGGGCTGGCCTTCCCCACTGTCTACCAACCATCAACATTTACACAGCAGAAATCATCTATGTTTACAGCGGCAGGTATGTAGCCCTCTGTTTTTACTTTGGCAGTGCGAGCGTGGGTCAGCTACTGTGCCGGTCATTTTAAATGAGACCTTTCAAGAGTTCTTAAAGACCAGAGTAGTACTGAGTGTGCCTATTCCGACAGGTTTGTCTTGCTGTTAACTCTTACTGAAAAGCAATTCTTTCTATTTTGGAGCTGTGAGATTTAATATGTCTTATTGTTTTTGTGTTTACCTTATTATAAAACTGTCTTGTTAAAATTAAACCTTAGTAACAATAAGTAAGTAGGAAACAACAGTTTGGAGATATTTTAGTATGACTCTGATAGGCATAGAATGGATGTACAAGCCCATACAGACTTATCAGTAACCTAACATCTCCCCGATCCCTGGGTAAAGTACACAGGAGGAAACTCAGAAAACTCACCTCTGTGGGCTTATCACCTCTGTGCTCTTGGCTTTCAGTTGCCTGAGGCAGGGTTTCAAGTTTAGGTTGGTTTGGGTACTTTAGAGGAACTGTGGAAAAACTAAACACATATCAAAGCCCAGAAAGTCACAATTGTAAAGCCGAGGTAATGTGGAACGTCAGTTGAAATTCAGTGTGTTGTAAAAATCATAAAATGTATATTTGTTTCACTTATTAGAAACAATTTTTGACTGTTCATGCTTTCAAAAAATGTTTTTGTTACATTTTTTAATCTCTGTGTGTGAATGTATATGAAAGCATTCAGGTGTTGGTCGAGGTTGGGACCATGGTTTCTTATTCTAGCAATGGATTCTGGTATCAAACTTGTCACCAGGCTTGGCAGCAAGTGCCCTTACCTACTGAGCCAGCTCACCAGTCCTGATGTCCATGCTCAATGCTGGCATATTTATGGGGAAATTAATAATGTGCATGACTTTTTAACTGATAGACTGTTGAGAAATATGACACAAACATAGCAAAAATAATATATCCAAAATATATTTTTTAAATGTATTATTTTATTTTATATGTGTGAGTATTTTGCCTGTATGCATGTCTGTGTACCATGTGCATGCCTGGTACCCACAGAGGACAGAAGAGATTGTTGGATCCCCCTTGGATTTCAGTTACAGATGGTTATGAACTGTCATGTGGGTGTTGGGAACTGAGCCAGGGTCATCTGGAAGAGTAGCCAATAGCTTTTAACTGCTGAGCAATCTCTCCAGCCCCCCAAAGGTGTTTTATGTTTATAGCAGGGAACTAGAAATACCACAACTTATTATCATATACCAATTTAATGGATTACTATAAACATTAAAAAGATCTTGAAGGCTAACACTGAGAAAATGTTAATGATACCCCAGGAATAAGATATAACTCCAAATTATGATCATAGTAAGATAGTTCAGAGTGCAGGTAGTGGAATGTGACTCTGTGGATTACTCTTGGCTCCTCATACTTCAGACGTCTAACTTTGAGCTAGTTATATAATTTTTGTATGTCTCTGTTTTTTCATCTTTCTTTCTTTTAGATTTATTTTATTTATAGTCAAGTGTGATGACTTACATTTTTAATTCCAGCACTGGGGAGGCAGAGGCAGGCAGATCTCTGAGTTTGAGCCCAGCCTGGTCTACAGAGCAAGTTCCAGGACAGCCAGGGCTCTGTGTGTGTGTGTGTGTGTGTGTGTCTGTGTGTCTGTCTGCCTCAGTCTGTCTACATCTGAGCTATACCCTCAGACCTCTTTTTAGTCTTTATTTCCAAAAAGATTTTATTTTGTTTTGTTTGAGTCAGGGTCTCTCTATGTCATCTTGGCTGGCATGTAACCCAGAAGTCAGAGATCTGTCTCTGTCTTCCAAGAGCTAAAATTAAAGGAGTGGGCTACCACATCTGGCTCAAGGTAGGTTCTTACTACATTGTTTAGGTTGGCTTTGAACTAACTCTGTAGTCCAAGCTGACACTAAGTTTATAGTCCTCGGCTAAGCCTTCCACATACCTGGGATTGCAAGCCTTCGCCACCAAGCCCGGCTTTGTTTTACTTCAAATAACATTTTCAACACATTAGTTTTTTTTTTAAATTTTATTAGCATATGTTAATTATATATAATAGAAAGATTTGTTGTAACCTTTTCATACACATAATGTATATATGCATATAATATAGTTTGATCATATTAACATGCACTATAATAACTTCTTTTGTCTCCTCTTGATCCTCGTCCTCTTTCCAATCAGCCTTCCTTTTGCTTTTGTTGTGGTGTGACCTAATGATCTTCATTACAGTGGCTTACAGGAGTATGGGTGAGGGACTGTTTATAGGGACCAGAAAGAACACCTTGCCAGTAGCTACAACAGTGATGGAAGAGTCTCTCTCTCCCCTAACAACTGCCTATAGATTCTCAGAGAGGGGCAGGACCTTGTGAACCTGTCCTGCTTCCATGACTGAATGTTGGTGATGGATCCAATCGTGTGCAGGTTTTGAAGAGGTGTTCAGAGCTGCAGTAGACACAATATGCCCAGGGGGCCACATTTCACAGCACTCTACCCCTGCCTTCCACTATGATGGTCTTTATGCCTCCTCTTGTGAAATGTTCTCTGAGCCTTGGTCCCACCACTTCTGAGCCTTGGACTGGCCATACAGATGTCCCAGTTAGGGCAGAACATTCAACGTTCACGTACCCTCAGCACTTTGACCAGTTAATTGCTGTCCACCACAAAAATAATACTTCTCTGACATAAAGCTGACAGCAGCTGTAATCTTTTTTTTTTTTTTTTTTTTTTTTTTTTTTTGGTTTTTCGAGACAGGGTTTCTCTGTCAGCCTTGGCTGTCCTGGCACTCACTTTGTAGACCAGGCTGGCCTCGAACTCAGAAATCCGCCTGCCTCTGCCTCCCAAGTGCTGGGATTAAAGGCGTGCGCCACCACGCCCGGCGTAGCAGCTGCAATCTAATGGCATAAATGTGATTATTTAGAAGGTACTTTTGTAGGCATATCATATCCACTTAGCAAAACAACAGTAATATCTTCTCCACTGGGCCTGTGGGTGGTCTTCCCAGGTGTAGTCTCTTTTGACAGGGTCTACAGTACCAGGTGTGGGGTATCTCAAATCCAGTCCAGCAGGCTGGTTATCCTCATGACAGGCTTGTCCCTGCTGCACCAATGGCACCAAATAATTTAGTGGCAGATAATAGTTTAGCAGACAAGATTCACAGCTGAGTAAACACTGCCCATGACAACTCTCTGAGCACTTTCTGCAGCTATGGTTCAAGTTCTGGAACCGGAGTATCAATGCACAGGCTTGGAAATGTCTAAGATGGACGTACTGAAGATATGCTTAGGTAGTCTTTAAAGGCACAGACCTAGCTCCATTCTACTTGTTGAGTGTTGGATGTTGCTCCCTCTACTGGAGGGAGGGTCAAGCATGGAGAAATTCTCCAATGACAGAATTTAGGTTAGTCTATTGTTTGTATATAGTCTTTTACTAATTGCTTTGTCCAATGTAGAATTCAACTATCAACCATTAAATTTATTTACTTTCTTGCTTTGTTTTTCTAAGAAGGAACATGTTTTGTTCTTTGTTGTTGTTTTGTCTTCCGATTCATTTTTTTTCCAAAGATGTTTCCAACTTTGAAAGTAAGGGCTCACTTTTGTAGATTTGCAAGTGATGTGGCCTCCTCCATTGCTAACATATAAACATACAGACATTGAAGAGAAATTCTTTTAAAACTCCATTTGTATTGTGATAAAAACTGCATGGTACTGGTATAGTGACAGACAAATAGGCCAATGGAATAGAATTGAAGACCCAGAAATGAACCCACACACCTACGGTCACTTGATCTTCGACAAGGGAGCTAAAAACATCCAGTGGAAGAAAGACAGCATTTTCAACAAATGGTGCTGGCACAACTGGTTGTTAACATGTAGAAGAATGCGAATCGATCCATTCCTATCTCCTTGTACTAAGGTCAAGTCTAAGTGGATCAAGGAACTTCACATAAAACCAGAGACACTGAAACTTATAGAGGAGAAAGTGGGGAAAAGCCTTGAAGATATGGGCACAGGGGAAAAATTCCTGAATAGAACAGTAATGGCTTGTGCTGTAAGATCGAGAATTGACAAGTGGGACCTCATGAAACTGCAAAGCTTCTGCAAGGCTAAAGACACCATCAATAAGACAAAAAAACCACCAACAGATTGGGAAAGGATCTTCACCTATCCTAAATCAGATAAGGGACTAATATCCAATATATATAAAGAACTCAAGAAGGTGGACTCCAGAAAGTCAAATAACCCCATTAAAAAATGGGGCTCAGAACTGAACAAAGAATTCTCACCTGAGGAATACCGAATGGCAGAGAAGCACCTGAAAAAATGTCCAACATCCTTAATCATCAGGGAAATGCAAATCAAAACAACCCTGAGATTCCACCTCACACCAGTCAGAATGGCTAAGATCAAAAATTCAGGTGACAGCAGATGCTGGCGAGGATGTGGAGAAAGAGGAACACTCTTCCATTGTTGGTGGGATTGCAAGCTTGTACAACCACTCTGGAAATCAGTCTGGCGGTTCCTCAGAAAATTGGACATAGTACTACCGGAGGATCCAGCAATACCTCTCCTGGGCATATATCCAGAAGATGTCCCAACCGGTAAAAAGGACACATGCTCCACTATGTTCATAGCAGCCCTATTTATAATAGCCAGAAGCTGGAAAGACCCCAGATGTCCCTCAACAGAGGAATGGATACAGAAATTATGGTACATTTACACAATGGAGTACTACTCAGCTATTAAAAAGAATGAATTTATGAAATTCCTAGCCAAATGGATGGACCTGGAGGGCATCATCCTGAGTGAAGTAACACAATCACAAAAGAACTCACACAATATGTATTCACTGATAAGTGGATATTAGCCCAAAACTTAGGATACCCAAGATATAAGATACAATCTGCTAAACGCATGAAACTCAAGAAGAATGAAGACCAAAGTGTGGACACTGTGCCCCTTCTTAGAATTGGGAACAAAACACCCAGGGAAGGAGTTACAGAGACAAAGTTCGTAGCTGTGATGAAAGGATGGACCATTTAGAGACTGCCGTATCCAGGGATCCATCCCATAAGCAGCTTCTAAACGCTGACACCATTGCATACACTAGCAAGATTTTGCTGAAAGGACCCAAATATAGCTGTCTCTTGTGAGACGATGCCGGGGCCTATCAAACACAGGAGTGGATGTTCACAGTCAGCTATTGGATGTATCACAGGGCTCCCAATGGAGAAGCTAGAGAAAGTACCCAAGGAGCTAAAGGGATCTGCAACCCTATTGTTGGAACAACATGATGTACTAACCAGAACCCCGGAGCTCTTGTCTCTAGCTGCATATGTATCGAAAGATGGCCTAGTCGGCCATCAATGGAAAGAGAGGCCCATTGGACTTGCAAACTTTATATGCCCCAATATAGGGGAATGCCAGGGCCAAAAGAATGGGAATGGGTGGGTAGGGAAGTGGGGGGCACTATGGGGGACTTTTGGGATAGCATTGGAAATGTAACTGAGGAAAATATGTAATAAAAATATTAAATATTAAAAAAAAACTCCATTTGTAAATCATTGTGGGCTGGAGAGATGACTCAGTGGTTAAGAGCTCATATTGTTGTTGCAGAGGACCCAGGTTCAATTCCCAGCACCTATATCACACACCTTACAACTCCTATCACTCCAGCTCCAGGGGATCTAACATCCTTCTCTCTGCTCGCATATGCAGATATGTACACACACATAATAATTAAAATCATTTTTAAAACACATTTTCTTGTTCTGGACTGATAAGGTAGTGAAGTTTAAAAGCTACTAACTTTTTTTTTTTTTTTTTTTGTTTTTTTCGAGACAGGTTTCTCTGTGTAGCCCTGGCTGTCCTGGAGCTCACTTTGTAGACCAGGCTGCCCTCAAACTCAGAAATCCACCTGCCTCTGCCTCCCAAGTGCTGGAATTAAAGGCGTGTGCCACCACGCCCGGTACTTTTTTATTTTTTGGAATGTATGTGTATAGGTGTTATACTTGTATATATATCTGTGTACTGCTTCTATGCCTGGGGCCTAAGGAGGCTAGCATTGGGCATCAGATCCCTTGGAACTAGAGTTACAGATGGTTATGAGTCCCTATATGGGAAGTGGGAGTCAAATCTGGGTCTTCTGGAAGAACAGCTCGTGTTTTTAACCACTAAGCCACCTCCAGCTCCAGTGCTCTTTGTTTGTTTGTTGTTTTGTTTGTTTTGTTATTGTTGTTTTGGTTTAGCACAAGTTTCTCTGTATAGCTCTGACTGTCCTGGAACTCACTCTGTAAACCAGGCTGGGATTAAAGGGGACCTCTGCCTCCTAAATGCTAGGATTGGGATTAAAGGTTTGCACCACACCCAGCTTTCCTTCTCTCTCTCTCTCTTTATCTCTCTCTCTTTATCTCTCTCTCATTTTTAAAATCAGGTTTCATTAGCTCTATCTCTTGCAATAATTTTGTTTTGGATTAAACTAGTACATACTATTATAGCCATTTATGAGCAGTGTTATAGAATATGAGCGGTGTCCATTTTTCCTTTCTTGATTAAAGCTAATTCTTCCATAAGCCTGGTGATACAGGGCAGCACGTTAAAGCTCTCGCTGTGCGTGGCTGCCCACCTGAGTCTGAAACAGACCCCTAAAGCAGTTCTCCACATGTGCTCTATAGTGAGCAGCTGTGTACACATCCTAACAAAGGAAGTTCTGAGACAAAGCTTACACTGTGGGCAAGATTACTCTTTGATCTACTTCCTGGAAAGTCACTGTGGTGCTTCCCTCAAATGGACAAGACTGCTGAGAACGCTGACTGTTTAAAGAGTATTTCTATGCTTTGCCTTTTCTCTTCCCTCAATGGCAGTCATGTGGACAAATGTCAACTAGCTTATCACAAGGTCTCACTATGTACCATGGCTGGCCTGGAACTCTCTGTGTGGACAGGGTTGGTCTCACACTCACAGTGAGACCTGCCTCTGTCTCCTAAGTGTTGGGATTAAAGACTTGTCTGCCATCATGCTTAGTTGCTATTTGAAAAGGAGAAAAAGCTAAGGAAAGAGGCCTGCCTATAGATTAGTGGAGCAAAGCAATAGCGAGTGCTTCCAAGTGATTCTTTACAACACTGAAGCAGAAGCAAAACATCTACCTCCATCTTTTGTTTTTGGAGAAAATAATTTGACAGACAAACACTCTAGGATTTTTAAGCTCTTTTATAACATATTTTGTTCTATTATTACAGTCTCTAGTTTTTGTCTTTGCAAAGTGAAAATGACATATGAGTTAAGTTCACTGTACACATTCTATAGCAAAGTGATGTAGGGTGGCTTAATTGTCATTCAAAACAGGAAATGCTGGTTTAGATGTGCTTATATGTGACGCTCTATTAGCTTTTCTGATAATTTTTGTTTTGTTTTTGGTTTTGTTGTTGTTGTTTATTGAGACAGGGTTTCTCTGTGTAGCCCTGGCTGTCCTGGAACTCACTCCATAGACCAGGTTGGCCTCGAACTCAGAAATCCGCCTGCCTCTGCCTCCCAAGTGCTGGGATTCAAGGCATGCGCCACCACTGCCTGGCTCTGATGATTTCTTAACATTGCTTAACTTCTCAATGTTCTTTCCCTCTTAAGCTACACTGATACATACTATTTAAACACATGAAAAGTGAGATTGGACAGTCTGTGCAAGGCACTTTTGCTTTGTTTTGTTTTGCAGTTGTTTGTTTGTTTGTTTGTTTGTTGGTTTTGACACAGGGTTTCTCTGTATAGCCCTGGCTCCACTGGAACTCACTCTGTAGACCAGGATGACCTCTAACTCAGGGATCCTCCTGTCTCTGCTCCTACCCCTCCCCTCCCCAGTGCTGGGATTATTAAAGGTATGCACAGCCACATCTGGCTACAAGGCATATTTTTAAGATAATATTTTCTTAATAAATTTAATATAAGGTTGTTATAAACATTGATTATTTAAAAGACACATATGTAAAAGAATATTGCTATGTGTGATACAGAATAGATAAGGGATATAACCATGATTTCTCATGCTCTAGAGATTGAGGCCAGAAGATTAGACTTCTCGGCAAGTTTGGAAAATTTAGTGACACTCTGTCTCTAAAAGCAAGAACAAGGTGTGAAGGAGCAGAGGAAGATAAGAATGAAATTTGAACTTGTGAGGTTGTTAGGAAAGATAACCACTGTTGACATTTTGTTATATAAGTAGCCAGTGAAGTCTGTTGTACAAACAGTGTTGCAATTTTAAGAAACAAAGTTAGAATCCAAGTGTCACTGTTGACACTTTGTTACATAAGTATCGAGTGAGACAGATACCCTATAAAGTCCTCACTGGCCTGGAACTCACTTTACAAGCCCGGAAGCCCTACCTCCCACTTGCTACAGTCTTCCTGGCTCTGTCTTCCAAAGCCTACAATTAACCAAACAGCCACACCTCACAGCCTCCTGCTAAGAAAGTGTAATAGCTAATAGGACAGTGCTTGGCAAAAAGTTTAAGTGCTGTATCTAAATACTTGACATACATTTATCAACACATTGGGCCATCACAATGAACACTTCATTTGGATTTGATCCTTTGCTTTCATTTGCATGAGAGGAAACTGAGGTTTGGAGAGGATAATGAACATCAAGGTACATTGTAAACAGTTATTGTTAGTTCAACCCCTCCTAGTTTGATTTCATTATCACTTTGGGTAAGTATGTTAATGCTTACATACTATATAACAGTAATATGCTAATTTCCCCCTCTTCCCATTCAAAACTCAACATTACTAGTGCTGAGGAGATGACTCAGTGAGTAAGAGAACTTGCTGGGTAAGCATGAGGCCCTGAGAGCAGATTCCCAGCACCCAAAAGCCAGGTGTGCTGTTGCACTAACTCCTGCACTGTGTGGGACAGAGACAGGATTGCTGGGACCTGCTAGCCAGTCAGTCCAGCCAAAAGATGCTGAGCTCCCAAGTTCAGTGAGATACTGCCTTGAAGAAATAAGGTGGGGAGTGATAGAGGAAGTGGTCTAGTATGCTTTGGCCTCTTCCAGGGTGTAGGCCATCCCCCATCCCCCATCCCTAATCCCCCTATACTGTTGAGAACCTCCAGCTATAGAAAACTATGGATTTCTTCAGGCAATGTTGGTAATAGATTATCCATTACCAGAGGGAGAACAATCCCAGGGCAAGACAAGCAAAAAACTTAAAATATTGTATGTAAGATAACACCAAATGTCCCAAAGGTAAACCCAATAATTATCTTCAGATGTTTGCAGGACTTCAGAGGCCAGAATAAAGCCTAGCAAGCAGAAATGAGAGCATGGAAGAAGTTTCCAATAAAGCTCTTCCTTCCTTCCTTCCTTCCTTCCTTCCTTCCTTCCTTCCTTTCTTTCTTGTTTTTTTTTTTTTTTTTTTTTTCGAGACAGGGTTTCTCTGTGTAGCCCTGGCTGTCCTGGAACTCACTTTGTAGACCATGCTGGCCTCAAACTCAGAAATCCACCTGCCTCTGCCTCCCAAGGGCTGGGATTAAAGGTGTGCGCCACCACGCCCGGCCTACCCAGAATTTTCCTAAGAGAATTTCTGTAGGTGGGTAATGGACTAACTTGGTAGTTTATTTCAACTCCTAAAATTATATCATTGTAGTTTTAGAATATACTATAGAATATATCATTTAAATTGTCTATGTAGCTTCTGTGTGGCAATTATAATATTCTATTTTTTTAGTTAAAGTAGGGCATTTTAATCTAGAAGATTTGACAGAAATATCAAAACTAAGCATTTATCCTCTAACTGTAGATAAATTGCTAGACAATTTCTGTTTTGTGCTTTGGCTTATTCAGACAATCAAGATTTTTGAACTATCTATTTTATAATAGTAAACTGTGACTGATGAGGCTTCTCTATTTGAGTAACTAATCTGAAAGTATCATAAATAAAGAAGTGCTTTACTACCATGCCGTAGCACTGCTGTAGGGAGAGGCATCAAGCGCACAGCAGGAGCTTGCGCTCCAGCTTTCAGTCAAGTGCACCCCGGGGAACTGTGTAGACCACATTGTGTGCATTTACCTTACAAGGAGTGCTTTATAATTCATGGGAAAAGGACAGTCTGTGAACAGGTATTGGTTCCCCACTTGAGTATGCATTTGTATATCCTCACTTCTATAGCTTCATATACCAACAGTAAGATGAGTTAGAAAGGCCATGACTTGCTTATTGTTACAATTTTCTTTCATAAATAAAAGTCTGTAGTGCTTTTACAGGTAACCAGAAATGAGATCAACACCCTTCTATGTGAGACATTATATTCAAAACACTGTTACAGAGAACAGTTATAATTTATTACCTATAATGTGCAAGTATTTATACCATTTTTTTTAAATCTAAGGGACTTAGATAACTACAGATTTTAATATATTGCGGTTCTGGAAACCATCTTTTGTGGTTTTTACTTTATCTTGTGCTTTCTACAGCCTCTTGATGCTATTCATTACTGCTGTGTTTCTTCATTCAGGAACTGGGCTTTAGTGACCAGGAAGATAAACTGGTCGTCAGTCTTGCTGTTTGTGAAGGAAAATAATAAATAATTTTCCTCTTTATCCTTAACAAGTTGAGTTTTTATTTTATTTTAAATATTTATCTATCACTGGGCGTGGTGGTGCACGACTTTAATCCCAGCACTTGGGAGGCAGAGGCAGGTGAATTTCTGAGTTCGAGGCCAGCCTGGTCTACAGAGTGAGTTCCAGGACAGCCAGGGCTACACAGAGAAACCCTGTCTTGAAAAACCAAACCAAACCAAACCAACAACATCAACAAAACTATCTCTCTCTCTCTCTCTCTCTCTCTCTCTCTCTCTCTCTCTCTCTCTCTCTCTCTCTCTCTCTGTCTCTCTCTATGTGTATGCATGCATGCATGCATTGTTTGCCCACCCTAGGAAGCCAGAGGCATCAGATTTTGTCCTGGAGTTGGAGTTAGGTATGAGTGCTTGCAAGCTGCACGATGTGGGTCTTGGGGACAAAACTCTTGTCCTCTGCAAGAGCAATACACTCTTAAACACTAAGTCATATCTCTAGCTGACCATATGTTAACAGAATGAACAGTTTGTTTAGTACACTTAAAGAGACAGCAGGCTGAGCTATAGTAAGAATACAGTCTACTTAATTTTAGAAAAAAATCTCTTTAGAAGAATTTAATACTTTAAAATATATATGTATGTTTACACATGCACACACACACACACACACACACACACACACACACACACATTAATTTGGAGTACAAGAAAGAAATCTAATCAGGTGGTGGTGGCAGGCAGCCTCAGAGACAGGGAGATATCTTCGAGTTTGAGGCCAGCCTGGTCTACAGATTTAGTTTCAGGACAGCCAGGGCAATTACACAGAGAAACCCTGTCTAGGAAAAGACAAGAAGAAAGAGAAAAGGAAAGGAAAGGAAAGGAAAGGAAAGGAAAGGAAAGGAAAGGAAAGGAAAGGAAAGGAAAGGAAAGGAAAGGAAAGGGAGGAAGGAAGAAAGGAAATTAGCCTAATTAAATGAAGTAGTAAATGAAGTTAAAAAAATTATCTTTCATCAAAATTTACTGTGTGGAATTGAAACTTCCCAACAAGATCAAGTTAACACCATTTTTATGAATATGTAAAATGTATGTATTATTTTAACTTAGGTAAGTAGCTCACAACTGCTTGTACCTTCAGCTCCAGAAGATCAGACATTTCTGGTCTTTGTGGTTACCTGCCGGCATGTGTGTATACCTATACAGAAAGAAGCATAGTTAAAAATAACTCATTTTAAAATACTGAGCAGATTTGTTTATCTTTCCAAACTCAGTCTCTTTTTCTATACAGTGTGACTAACATTGGCACCAGTCATATAAAATTATGTTCTATATTGACAACTTGCTGCAAAAGAAATCAAGGAAAACACCCACTTACAATAGTTTAATATCTGCAAGAAATGCAGCCAGGAAGGTAAACTATATCTGTGAGGGTTACTTCAGGACACACACACACACATAGGAAGAGGAGGAGGAAGAGGAAGAGGAGGAGGAGGAGGAGGAGGAGGAAGAGGATGAAAGAAATTGAAGAACGCACCAGCTGATGGGAAGACCTCCTATGTGTGTCTAGAACTGATATGAGGTGGTTTATATAGACATCTCACCAGTGGCTAAAAGCTCACAGATGTTTGCTTCAGCAGTTGAGGCTCTGCTTTAACTCCTACCAACTCAAGGAGCTTCTCTGAACTAGGCATGGTGGCACACATGTTTTAATTCCAACACTCAAGAAGGAGGAGCTCTGTGAGTTCCAGGAAAGTCTGGGCTACATAGAGAGACCCTGTCTCAAAACTTAAAAGAAAGCAGCAGCTTCTCTATCCAAGGTTGAGAGCATCGTGAATCTGTGGATATAAACACAAAGTGTTTATCCTTAGTTCATCAGGGAGAGCAAGTAAAACTGCTTTTCTATTTCATCTCTCCTATGGGGAGTAGGTAAGAAAGCAAGTGACAGCAACTGCTGAAGAGCAGACGGAGAGAAGGGACCTTCATTACTATTGATCAGAGTGTCAGCTGCTGTGGCACTGTGGAAATCTCATAAAAAGAACAAAACAAAACTAGTTCGAGCTCTCATCTGACCCAGCTCTACTTCCCTGGGCATACACTCACAAGACTCTCACCACAGAGATGTTGTGACCATGTGGTCTTAAGTTGCTCCTCCTGTATTTCACCGTGAGGCTTGATGCTAATTGTGGGGTTTGCATAGATGTCCTATTTGGCAAATTGTTGGCTACTCCCTTCTAGTCCTTTTTTTTTTTTTCCAGATAGAGACTTACTTTCTCTTTCTTTCTTTCGTTCGTTCTTTCTTTCTTTCTTTCTTTCTTTCCTTTAATGTTCTTTTTTTATTGGGTATTTATTTCATTTACATTTCCAATGCTATCCCAAAAGTCCCCCACATGCTCCCCAACCCACCCACTCCCACTTCTTGGCCCTGTCATTCCCCTGTACTGAGGCATATAAAGTTTGCACGACCAATGGGCCTTTCTTTCCACTGATGGCCGACTAGGCCATCTTCTGATTCATATGCAGCTAGAGACACGAGCTTCGGGGGGAGGGGGGTACTGGTTAGTTCATATTGTTGTTCCACCTATAGGATTGCAGGTCCTTTTAGCTCCTTGGGTACTTTCTCTAGCTCCTCCATTGGGGGCCCTGTGATCCATCCAATAGCTGACTGTGAGCATCCACTTATGTGTTTCCTAGGCCCCGGCATAGTCTCACAAGAGACAGCTCTATCTGGGTCCTTTCAGCAAAATCTTGCTAATGTATGCAATGGTGTCAGTGTTTGGAAGCTGATTATGGGATGGATCCCCGGATATGGCAGTCTTTAGATGGTCCATCCTTTCGTCACAGCTCCAAACTTTGTCTCTGTAACTCCTTCCATGGGCGTTTTGTTCCCAATTCTAAGAAGGGGCAAAGTGTCCACACTTTGTTCTTAGTTCTTCTTGAGTTTCATGCATTTAACAAATTGTATCTTATATCTTGGGTATCCTAAGTTTCTGGGCTAATACCCACTTATCAGTGAGTACATATTGTTTGAGTTCTTTTGTGATTGGGTTACCTCACTCAGGATGATGCCCTCCAGGTCCATCCATTTGCCTAGGAATTTCATAAATTCATTCTTTTTAATAACTGAGTAGTACTCCATTGTGTAAATGTACCACATTTTCTATATCCATTCTTCTGTTGAGGGGCATCTGGGTTCTTTCCAGCTTCTGGCTATTATAAATAAGGTTGCTATGAACATAGTGGAGCATGTGTCCTTCAAACCGGTTGGAACATCTTCTGGATATATGCTCAGGAGAGATATTGTGGGATCCTCCAGTAGTACTATGTCCAATTTTCTGAAGAACCGCCAGACTGATTTCCAGAGTGGTTGTACAAGCTTGCAATCCCACCAACAATGGAGGAGTGTTCCTCTTTCTCCACATCCTCGCCAGCATCTGCTGTCACCTGAATTTTTGATCTTAGACATTCTGACTGGTGTGAGGAGGAATCTCAGGGTTGTTTTGATTTGCATTTCCCTGATGATTAAAGATGTTGAACATTTTTTCAGGTGCTTCTCAGCCATTCGGTATTCCTCAGGTGAGAATTCTTCGTTCAGCTCTGAGCTGCATTTTTTAATGGGGTTATTTGATTTTCTTGAGTCCACCTTCTTGAGTTCTTTATATATATTGGATATTAGTCCCCTATCTGATTTAGGATAGGTAAATATCCTTTCCCAATCTGTTGGTGGTCTTTTTGTCTTATTGACTGTGTCTTTTGCCCTGCAGAAGCTTTGCAACTTTATGAGGTCTTATTTGTCGATTCTCTATCTTACAGCACAAGCCATTGCTGTTCTATTCAGGAATTTTTACCCTGTACCCATATCTTCGAGGCTTTTCCCTACTTTCTCCTCTATAAGTTTCAGTGTCTCTGGTTTTATCTGGAGTTCCTTAATCCACTTAGATTTGACCTTAGTACAAGGAAATAGGAATGAATCAATTCGCATTCTTCTACATGATAACTGCCAGTTGTGCCAGCACCATTTGTTGAAAATGCTGTCTTTTTTTTCCACTGGATGGTTTTAGCTCCCTTGTCAAATATCAAGTGACCATAGGTGTGTGGGTTCATCTCTGGGTCTTCAGTTCTGTTCCATTGGTCTACTTGTCTGTCGCTATACTAGTACCATGCAGTTTTTATCACAATTGCTCTGTAGTACACCTTTAGGTCAGGCATGGTGATTCCACCAGAGGTTCTTTTATCCTTGAGAAGAGTTTTTGTTATCCTAGGTTTTTTGTTATTCCAGATGAATCTGCCCTTTCTAATTTGTTGAAGAATTGAGTTGGAATTTTGATGGGGATTGCATTGAATCTGTAGATTGCTTTTGACTTGATAGCCATTTTTACTATATTGATCCTGCCAATCCATGAGCATGGGAGATCTTTCCATCTTCTGAGATCTTCTTTAATTTCTTTCTTCAGAGACTTGAAGTTCTTATCATACAGATCTTTCACTTCCTTAGTTAGAGTCACGCCCAGGTATTTTATATTATTTGTGACTATTGAAAAGGGTGTTGTTTCCCTAATTTCTTTCTCAGCCTGTTTATCCTTTGTGTACAGAAAGGCCATTGACTTGTTTGAGTTAATTTTATATCCAGCTACTTCATTGAAGCTTTTATCAGGCTTAGGAGTTCTCTGGTGGAATTTTTAGGGTCACTTATATATACTATCATATCATCCGCAAAAAGTGATATTTTGACTTCTTCCTTTCCAATTTGTATCCCCTTGATCTCCTTTTGTTGTCGAATTGCTCTGGCTAGGACTTCAAGTACTATATTGAATAGGTAGGGAGAAAGTGGGAAGCCTTGTCTAGTCCCTGATATTAGTGGGATTGCTTCTAGCTTCTTATCATTTACTTTGATGCTGGCTACTGGTTTGCTGTAGATTGCTTTTATCATGTTTAGGTATGGGCCTTGAATTTCTGATCTTTCCATGACTTTTATCATGAATGGGTATTGGATTTTGTCAAATGCTTTCTCAGCATCTAACGAGATGATCATGTGGGTTTTGTTTTTGAGTTTGTTTATATAGTGGATTACTTTGATGGATTTTCGTATATTGAACCATCCTGCATCCCTGGGATGAAACCTACTTGGTCATGACGGATAATTGTTCTGATGTGTTCTTGGCTTCAGTTTGCGAGGATTTTATTGAGTATTTTTGCATCGATATTCATAAGGGAAATTGGTCTGAAGTTCTCTTCCTCTGTTGGATCTTTGTGTGGTTTAGGTATCAGAGTAATTGTGGCTTCATAGAATGAGTTGGGTAGAGTACCTTCTATTTATATTTTGTGGAATATTTTGTGAAGAACTGGGATTAGAACTTCTTTGAAGGTCTGATAGAACTCTGCACTAAACCCATCTGGTCCTGGGCTTTTTTTGGTTGGGAGACTATTAATGACTGCTTCTATTTCTTTAGGGGATAAAGGACTGTTTAGATCATTAACCTGATCTTGATTTAACTTTGGTACCTGGTATCTGCGTAGAAACTTGTCCATTTCATCCAGGTTCTCCAGTTTTGTTGAGTATAGCCTTTTGTAGATCTGATGGTGTTTTCGATTTCTTCAGGATCTGTTGTTATGTCTCCCTTTTCATTTCTGATTTTGTTAAATAGGATGCTTTCCCTCTGCCCTCTAGTGAGTCTGGCTAAGGGTTTATTTATCTTGTTGATTTTCTCAAAGAACCAGCTCTTCGTTTGGTTGATTCTTTGAATAGTTCTTCTTGTTTCCACTTGGTTGATTTCTCCTCTGAGTTTGATTATTTCCTGCCTTCTATTCCTCTTGGGTGAATTTGCTTCCTTTGGTTCTAAAGCTTTTTGGTGTGTTGTCAAGCTGCTAATGTGTGCTCTCTCTAGTTTCCTTTTGGAGGCACTCAGAGCTATGAGTTTTCCTCTTAGAAATGCTTTCATTGTGTCCCATAAGTTTGGGTATGTTGTGGCTTCATTTTCATTGAACTCTAAAACGTCCTTAGTTTCTTTCTTTATTCCTTCCTTGACCAAGGTATCATTGAGAAGAGTGTTGTTCAGTTTCCACGTGAAGGTTGGCTTTCTATTATTTATTTTGTTATTGAAGATCAGCCTTAGTCCATAGTGATCTGATAGGATGCATGGGACAATTTTAATATTTTTGTATATGTTGAGGCTTGTTTTGTGACCAATTATGTGGTCAATTTTGGAGAAGGTGCCATGAGGTGCTGAGAAGAACGTATATCCTGTTGTTTTAGGATAAAATATTCTGTAGATATCGGTTAGATCCATTTGTTTAGTACCTTCTGTTAGTTTCACTGTGTCCCTGTTTAGTTTCTGTTTCCACGATCTGTCCATTGGTGAAAGTGGTGTGTTGAAGTCTCCCACTATTATTGTGTGAGGTGCAGTGTGTGCTTTGAGCTTTACTAATGTTTCTTTAGTGAATGTGGCTGCCCTTGCATTTGGAGCATAGATATTCAGAATTGAGAGTTCCTCTTGGAAGATTTTACCTTTGATGAGTATGAAGTGCCCCTCCTTGTCTTTTTTGATGACTTTGTTTTGGAAGTCAATTTTATTAGATATTAGAATGGCTACTCCAGCTTGTTTCTTCAGACCATTTGCTTGAAAAATTGTTTTCCAGCCTTTCATTCTGATGTAGTGTCTATCTTTTTCCCTGAGATGAGTTTCCTGTAAGCAGCAAAATGTTGGGTCCTGTTTGGACCAGTAAGCCAGTCTGTTAGTCTATGTCTGTTTATTGGTGAGTTGAGTCCATTGATAAGGAAAAGGAATTGTTGCTTCCTATTATTTTTGTTGTTAAAGTTGGCATTCTGTTCTTGTGGCTGGCTTCTTTTAGGTTTGTTGAGGGATTACCTTCTTGCTTTTTCTAGGACATGGTTTCTGTCCTTGTATTGGTTTTTTTCTGTTATTATCCTTTGAAGGGCGGGATTCCTGGAAAGATAATGTGTGAACTTGGTTCTGTTGTGGAATACTTTCGTTTTGTGGAATACTTTCGTTTCTCCATCTAAGGTAATTGAAAGTTTGGCTGGGTATAGTAGCCTGGGCTGGAATTTGTGTTCTCTTAGTGTCTGTATAACATCTGCCCAGGCTCTTCTGGCTTTCATAGTCTCTGGTGAAAAATCTGGTGTAATTCTGATAGGCTTGCCTTTATATGTTACTTGACCTTTTTCCCTTACTGCTTTTAATATTCTATCTTTATTTAGTGCATTTGTTGTTCCGATTATTATGTGTCGGGAGGAATTTCTTTTCTGGTTCAGTCTATTTGGAGTTCTGTAGGCTTCTTGTATGTTCGTGGGCATCTCTTTCTTTAGGTTTGGGAAGTTTTCTTCTATAATTTTGTTGAAGATATTTGCTGGTCCTTTGAGTTGAAAATATATAAAACTATAACATTCTCATCTACTTCTATTATCTGTAGGTTTGGTCTTCTCATTGTGTCCTGGATTTCCTGGACGTTTTGAATTAGGATCTTTTTGCATTTTCCATTTTCTTTGATTGTTGTGCTGATGTTCTCTATGGAATCTTCTGCACCTGAGATTCTCTCTTCCATCTCTTGTATTCTGTTGCTGATGCTCGAATCTATGGTTCCAGATTTCTTTCCTAGGGTTTCAATCTCCAGCATTGCCTCACTTTGGGTTTTCTTTATTGTGTCTACTTCCCTTTTTAGGTCTTGGATGGTTTTATTCAATTCCATCACCTGTTTGGTCATGTTTTCCTGCAATTCTTTAAGGGATTTTTATGCTTCCTCTTTAAGGTCTTCTACCTGTTTAGCAGTGTTCTCCTGTATTTCTTTAAGTGAGTTATTAAAGTCCTTCTTGATGTTCTCTACCATCATCCTGAGATATGCTTTTAAATCCGGGTCTAACTTTTCGGGTGTGTTGGGGTGCCCTGGACTGGGCAAAGTGGGAGTGCTGGGTTCTGATGATGGTGAGTGGTCTTGATTTCTGTTAGTAGGATTCTTAAGTTTGCCTTTTGACATCTGGTAATCTCTGGAGCTAGTTGTTATAGTTGTATTTGGTTAGAGTTTGTTCCTCAGGTGATTATGTTATCCTATATCAGCAGACCTGGGAGACTAGCTCTCTCCTCTGAGTTTTAGTGGTCAGAGCACTCTCTGCATGCAAGCTCTCCTCTTACAGGGAAGGTGCACAGATATCTGGCGTTGGAACTTCCCTCCTGGCCGAAGATGAAGGCCCAAAAGAGAACCTGTCCCAGAAGCTTTGTTGCTTTGGCCTGTCACAGAAGATGTTAGCTTCTGTAGTCCACGCTCTCACTTGTGCAGACTACTTTTGTTGGAGTCCCAGACCCAAGATGTCTTCCACTAATGCTGAGGCAAAGCCCTCCAGGGCCGGGTGGACACCCATCCTCTGGCCAGGAAGGTGCCCGGATGTCCGGAGCCTGAAAAGGGGGCTGCCTCAGAAGCTCTGTGGTTCCCGTCTGTCCCATAAGCTATTAGCTTCTTCTCTTCTAGTTTTAATTGCTGCATCATGAGTAGTTACATCATGAGGGATGGTGAATTTGAATATTTGTTTTCCCTTATCGCAAGATAGGATATAAAGCTTTCATGAGGCTCTTGCTAAGCTGTAGTCTGTGAATTAATTTTCAGATAGTAAATTAGGCTCGCAGGTTGGAATGATGGCTTAGTGCTTAAGAGCACTGTCCACTCTTTCAGAGGACCAGAGTATAGTTCCCAGGACCCCACATGGTGGCTCACAGTGATCCTGAACTCCAGTCCTGTGGCTTCCAATACCCCTTTCTGGCCAGGTTTGTTCAGACATGTATACAAACAAAACACCCATATTCATAAAATAAATCAATACAATTCAAAAGCAAAACCCAAACAAAATAAACAAAGTTCTAAAAAGGAGGGGATATCTCTCCTTTCCATTAAGAGAGAGACAGAGACAAAGACAGACAGACAGACAAAGGCAGATTAGGTTTGCATTCCTAAACTCTATCCTTCATGCTCAGTCTTCCTCCCTGTTCTCCATGCTCTATGTTCTCTATCCCCCATGCTCTCTTCTCTCTCTTTCCTCTATTAGCTGCTGGTTTTTGGTTGAGAGTAATTAGTGTCTACAGTCGACTTTTGGTCTGGAGTTTGTTTGATTTTGGTTTTGATCTGTGACTTTAATTCATTAGTTGTAACTGTTTACTTTTCTTTTGTTTTAATAGGCCATCTGGATGAGTGTATTAGTAAATGATGCAATTAATTAGAAAATATTTTTAACCTCTGGCCAGAAGTTAGTTGGAGACTTTCCCTCATATCTTAATGTAAAGGAGAAAAATATGTTTTGCTTTTAATAAGTAACATCAACAAAGTAGCTTAAAATTTTATATTGCGCGCGCGCGCGCACACACACACACACACACACACACACACATACACATACATGCACATACAGCTTCCTCTTGCATCTCCTGTTTTTGTTGTTGTTTTGAAATAGGGTCTCTCTATGTAGCCTTGGCCATCCTAGAACTTAGTATGTAGACCAGGCTAGCCTAGAACTCACAGAAATATGCCTGTCTCTGCCTCCTAAGTGCTGGAATTTAATGCAAGCATCAACACATCTGGCTGTGCTATATTTCTTTTAATGCTGTGTGATACCAGATTGTGTTTAATGTAATGGTTTAAAACAACACACTTCTTATCTCATTCTTTACTTGGGGCATGTACCTTGTCTTTTTTCCTCCCTTTCTCTTTTATTTTGAGATATTTTAAAAATTATTTTGCTAGACCACATGTGTGAGCATGTGAATGCACATGTGTTGGATGGGTGCATCATATGCCATGTTGTGGATATACAAGACAAAGGACAACTGTGTGAGTTGGTTCTCTCCTTCCACCATGTGATTCTGGGGATTGGACTCCGGTGTTCAGGTCTGGCAACAAGTTCCTTTTAACTCACTGGGTCCTTTTACCAGTTATTGAGATATTTTCTTTTTGGATAGCATTGGAAATGTAAATGAGGAAAATACCTAATAAAAAAATTTAATTCAAAAAAAGATAATTTAGATAATTGTAGATTCATATGCAATTTTAAGAAAAAGATACAGAGAATTCCAGTGTGCATTTATACTCAGTTTCTACAATGGTAGTTTTTGTTTGTTTGTTTTGTTTAAGATATGGCCTTATATGGCCCAGGACGGCTTTGAACTCCTTCTCGTCATCTTGTCTCTACCTCCAGAATGATGATCTTAGAGGTTTGCATCATCATGCTTAGCTAATGGTAGCATCATAAAAGTACAATATAATAAAGCAGAGCCGGCTAATAGACACAGCCCATTAATTTTATAGACTGTCTCAGTTTAACATGCTATCTATGATTGATTGGGTGACTTACAGTGCTGGGGACCAAACTAAGGCCTAATGCATTTTTAGGCAAGTTCTCTACCACTAAAGCTGTGTTTCCAGCCTACGTCATGGATTTCTATAAAGCTTTAACATTTGTAAATGAGTGAATAAATTCATTGACTTATCTATTTGTAGTCACTCATTACCACCAACAGCCTTAAGAGCATGCTTGTTATAACCATACCTCTTTCTCCTGTGTTCCTAATCCTTAGCAACCACTAATCTGTTAATTAATCTATTATATAGTTTTGCTACTTCAAGAAAGTTATACAGGCTGGACAGGGGTGGCACACATCTTTGATCCTAGCAATCAGGAGGCAGAAGCAGGCAGGTCTTTGTGAGTTAGAGGCCAGTCTGTTCTAGAGTTAGTTCCAGGACAGCCAGGGTTACACAAAGAAACCCTGTCTCAAAAAGACAAGAAGAGAAGGAGGAGGACGAGGACGAGGACGAGGAGGAGAGAATAAGAGTGTTGCACAAATGAAGTTACATAGTATGTATTTTTATAACCCAAATCCTTCCATCTAAATCACATAGTTTTGATGGCTAACTTTTTTTTTTTTTTTTTTTTTTGGCACCAACTCTACCTAAAATCCAAGATGTCTAACCCCTATCTGAAGAGAGGCAATCCTTTTAAAACATGAACTAGAAATCACAGACGGAGCAAAATTGATTGAACCCTGAGCTTCCTCCTCTACCTGCCAGGTGCTTGGATTGTAGCCCAACATGGCCAACAAGGCCAAATTTCTTACACAAATTGTGTAACTCAGAATTAACATTTAAGGGTTAAAAAGGTATATAGCCTTTGACAAATTGATCCACCTCATCCACTTGTTCTTTTACCACGTATCTTGTATTCAATGTGGCATGTGTTGCTTCAGGTGCATAGAACACAGTTCTCCAAAGAGCTCTCTTCCCTGATGTAAAACTTAAGCTTTTCCCCTTTGATTCTGCAGTGATCTTCTAGTCAAAATTTCCAAACTACTAGAGAACAAAATAGCCTCTGCTGAGTTGCCCTGCAGCCTTCCTAGTCTCCTGACGCCACCATTTCCTGACAGAAATGTCACTATTGCAATGATGAAGCACCATGCCCACAAGCAGCCTGGGGAGGAAAGGGTTATTTGGCTTCCACTTCCACTTCACTGTCAGTCATCCAAAGAAGTCAGGACTGGAACTCACACAGGGCAGGAGCCTGGAGTCCGGAGCTGTGCAGAGCCCATGGAGGTGTTGCTTACTGACTTGCACGTCCTGCCTTCTTATAGAACCCAGGACCCCCAGCCCAGGGATGGTACCACCCACAATGGGCTGGACCCTCACTCATTAAGAAAATGCCTTAAAGCTTTGGTTCTCAAACTTCCTAATGCTGCAACCCTTTAATACAATACCTGGTGGTGTGATGTCCCCCAACCATAAAATTACTTCATTGCTACTTCATAACCGTAATTTTGCTACTATTATGAAGCATAATGTAAATATCTGATATGTGACCCCCCAAGGGGGTTGTAGGTTGTAACCCACAGGGTGAGAACTGCTGCTCTCCAGGGTTGTGACCAGCCTGATTTTATGGATGCATTTTCTCAATTGAGGGTCAGACAACTGTAGCTTGTGTCAAGTTGACATACAACTGGCTAGTACACCTCTAAATGCAATGAACGCATTCAGTAACCTTTTAGAATAAGTTTTCAAAAATATTTGGACTAGGATCAATGTTAACTTCTGAACATATTCAGTAAATATTTCTGAACATGCATGGAAGGTCGTGGGACTCGGGTGATGGCTTGGTAGGTTAGAGCCCTCGATGTGCAAGTGTGAGAGCTGGATTCCAGTTCTCAGCACTCACATTGTCTCTTTATAGCTCAGTGTGACTATTCTCACCTGTAATCCCAACAGAAACGCGTGTGGCAGGGCTTACTGGCTGTCAGCTTTGAAAAATGATGAGCTAAAGGTTTATTTTAAGGTAATAAGGCAGAACATGATAGAGGACACCAGACATCTTCCTCTAACCTCTACACATACATGCATGCACACATAAAAAGATAACACCAATGTCTGACAAAACACCAGTCCATTTTCTTTATAAAGAATATTAGTTACTATTTTAAACTGATAGTTTATAATGAGATGATAGCTCAAACTTAAAAAAAACACCCTCGTACACAGGCAAACCATGGAGAATAATGACTATGATCTATCAAGGAAAGGACCCAGCACTCAAGAGGTGGAGGCAGGCAACTCTCTGAGTTTGAGGTTAGCCTGGTCTACAGAGGCTACACAGAAAAACCCTTTCTTGAGAAACCACTCTCAGGCTGGCCTTGAACTTGCAGAGATCCACCTGCTTCTGCTCTGGAGGGCTGGGATTAAGGTTGTATACCACTGCGTGCAGTTACTTATTCTTTTTTTATGTGTTTGTGGACCAGCATTATGTATGTATATTGTTTGTGGGATGTGCCCATAGAAACTAAAAGAGGGTGTTGAATTTTCTTTTCTTTTTTTTTTTTTAAACTTATTTATTTATTTTATGTATATAAGTACGCTATTAGGCACACCAGGAGAGGGCATCAGATCCCATTACAGATGGTTGTGAGTCACCAGGTGGTTGCTGGGAATTGAACTCAGGACCTCTGGAAGAGTAGTCAGTGCTCTTAACCCTTAAGCCATGTCTCCAGCCCAGGTTGTTGGGTTTTCTGTAATTGGAGTGACAGACAATTGTGAGCCATCATGAGGTTGCTGGGAGCCGAACCCAGGGCCTCTACAAGAGCACCAAGCACTTTTTTTGCCTGTTTGTTTTTGGTTTTGTTTTTAAGACAGGGTCACTCTGTGTAGCCCATGCTATCCTATAACTTGATCTGTAGACCAGACTGGCCTCAAACTCAGAGATCCTTCTGCCTCTCAGCCTCCTGAGTGCTAGGATTAAAGGCGTGTACCACCACCACACAAGCGCAACAGGCACTCAGCCTCATAACTTATTATTATTATTGTACAAGAATAACTTCTTGTGTTAAGAATGGGTTAATGGATTCAGAAGTTTTTGAATTTATTCTTTTTAGCAAGTAATGAACTTGATAAGTTTTTGTGATTTAATGTAATACATACTCTTCATTGGACACATTTAAAAAGTGATAGAAACAGTATATGAGATATATATGGTAAGATATATAGGGTGATTATATATATAGTTTTATAATATGCATGGCTAGTCAACGAAAAATTACAGGACTCTGGTATTGCAGTAGCTGTATGTACTGTTCTTTCTCAACTCCTCTCTTCTTCTTCCTTTGCTCCTTCTTTCCTCTTTTCCATCCTTACAAGTCCTCTGCCTTAGTCTTCTGAGGCACTCAGACTTTTATTTTTAAAGATAGGCTATGGAAAGAGTTACAGAGACAAAGTTCAGAGCAGAAACTGAAGGAATGATTGACCATCCAGAGACTGCCCCACCTGGGGATCCATCCCATAAACAACCACCAAACCCAGATACTATTGCAGATACCAACAAGAACTGGCTGACAGGAACCTGATATAGCTGTCTCCTGAGAGACTCTGCCAGTGCCTGACAAATACAGAAGTGGATGCTCACAGCCATCCATTGAATGGAGCACAGGGTCCCCAGTGAAGGAGCTAGAGAAAGGACCCAAGGAGCTGAAGGGGTTTGCAGCCCCATAGGATGAACAACAATATGAACTAACCAGTTCCCCCAGAGCTCCCTGGGACTAAACCACCAATCAAAGAAAACACATGGTGGGACTCATGGCTCTACCTGCATATGTAGCAGAGGATGGCCTTGTCGGTCATCAATAGGAGGAGAGGCCCTTGGTCCTGTGAAGGTTCTATGCCCTAATATAGGGGAACGTCAGAGCCAGGGAGCAGGAGTAGGTGAGTTGCTGAGCAGGTGGTTGGGGGAAGGAGACAGGGGATTTTCAGAGGGCAAACTAGGAAAGGGGATAACATTTGAAATATAAATAAAGAAAATATCTAATAAAAAATTAAAAAAAAAAAGATAGGCCTTACTACATAGCAGTTGACAGGGCTGGGACTTATTACATAGACCAGGCTAGTTACAAACCTGTCTTTCCTGCCTATATCTCCATGTGCTGAGATGATAGGTATGTACCAGCATCCTTGGTTCCTATCATTCTGTAATCCTTTATTGATTCTTTCATTCCCTCTGCATAAGGTCTAGATATATTTATCATAACACATATCACTTGATTTAACAATTTTTATTATTTTCCATGTGTTTAATTTTCTTGCCGTAGTAAACTACTTGTTATTTTAGAATATAACTTAAAGTGTAATTATGCTGTCATCTCACGAGTACACAGGAGTCAAGAATGAAGCCAGCCTTAGCAGCCTCCTATCATCTTGTACCAGTATCATCTTATCCTCCCATCTGCTCAGACTTTAGATTTTCTCAGGTGCTTAAACTGTATGCTCGGTTGACTTACACTGTCTGCTCAGCTGACTTGCTCAGATCAATAGACAGTGCCCATGCACTCATTGCACTTGGTGGAGAGCTTTTTAAAATTTCTCTTATTTCTTTTATGTTTTGTCCCCCATAGATTACTCTTCCAGTTGGGTCTGTATCCCATTCTTCACTTTCTCTCTTACAATTGCTTTGTGAAAGAAACAGACTCCTTGAATAGTTTTTCCAAATCCTGGAATGCGCTGATTTGTCTGGATTTTACTGGTACATCTATCATGTTCTTTTCCCTTGATTTTTCTTTCCTAAAGTTGGGCAAAATACTGTTGTCTTTCATAAACACGTTTAAGACTACTTGCTTGAGCTACCACATTGATAATTAAAATATAGACACTACTTTAAATAGTATTACTATATCACTATAAACTCAATGTTCTAACCCTAACAAGAAAAAAGCAATGTAATTGTTAGCTACTAGGGAAACCTGGATACTCCGATCACAAGATTAGCATTTGAACTTATAAATATGACAGTTTACAGATATGAAGAGAGGAAAGTGAAGTGATCGCTCCAGACAGAAACTCTGAAAATAAATCAACACAAAATGGAGGGAAATATTAGACATAAGTGTAATTTTTTTTCCTTGTTTAAAAGCAAGTCTCAGCTGGGTGTGGGAGTGTGGCACACACCTATAATTCGAGCTCTGAAGATGTCTAGGTAAGGCTAGCCTTGGCTAAAAATGAAAACGAGGACATCAGCTTACTGTTAACAACTAAAATACCTTTACATTTTGGCACCAAGTTATTATGGAATATTTGCTTTATATATTTACCTTTTGTGACTGGAGAAATTAATTCATTGGTTCTTTCTTTCATAATTTCACACTGGAGATTGAACCCAGGACATGAAGTACACTAAGCAAGGACCGTGCCACAGACCTCCAGAAAAACTGCAATGTATTCAAGAAACTTTACCTTATCTCATGGAACAAAGATTGCAGAGCCGATGTTCCATATCCTCAAATACTTTAAAATAACGACATTTTCCCACATGATCCCAATGTAGCAAATGGGAAGCTAATACAGCAAAGGCTGTAGAGGGGAGGAGAACAAACTGTAACTGAGGGGAGTCTGACAGGGTTTGATCAATGCAGACTGAGAAGTAGACAAAAATGATAACATTGTGTTTGTATTTTTATATAAATTGGAAAATTACTTTCACCTTATGGGGATATAATATAAAGTCTTGAATCCCAGTAGCAGAAGAACTGCTTGGTCACACACTCTCCTACTGATGAGATGAATTGCTAAGCAGCTATATAATGTTTCAGTAAGATAGTGCGAATTGCTAAGAAGCTTGTCAGAAAAGTTAGATGGCTTGGAAATTGTCCTTGATCTGTGACGAGAGCACTAAGGGAAATAAGGGGAGGAAAGACAGCAGCAGGGGATTCACTCTGTGTGTGTGTGTGTGTGTGTGTGTATAGTTCAAATATTGCCTTGCTCATGCTGATTAGGTTTTCAGTCATGTACCTAGGATCAACCCAGACTACTGTTTATTTAAGGTTCCAGTTCTAGTCTCCAGATCTTAGTGCTCACCATTTGAAACTCAGCATGAAAAGAATTACATTCACATACATTTTCTCTACTAGGTTTCCCATTTCTTTACCTTCTCTGATACCAGAGCTTGGTCCAGAAACCAGCTTTTGACTCTTCTTGCAGCTCAACCACATTGCATCCTTACCTAATTGATCTCTGCATCTTTAAAAGGGCATTGGAAAGAGTTTGTTTTTTTTTTTTAATCCATTCTAGCTTCATTATTACCAATCTGATATTTTGAGAAGACTGCTCACTTTTTTTTTTAAGTTGATCTCTATAAATTACTATGATTGAATTATTTCCCATATAGCATAGCTCAAAAGCATGGTCTCTTTAAAGAGGATGTCTTGTCTTCTAATCTATGCCCCCCTATCCAGTAGCAATGAGATCTTTAAATTTTTTAATTTCATTTTGTGTGTATGATTATTCTGTGTGCATGCATGTGTGTGTAGTGTGTATATTCCTAGTGCCTAGAAGCCAGAAGAGGACATTAGAACTCTTAGAGGAACAGGCTGTTGTGAACTGCTGGGAACTAAGTCAGAGTCCTTTGGAAGAGGAGTCAGTGAGTGGAGCCAGCTTTTAAATGCTGAGCCATCTCTCTAGCTCCCCTCAGTGGGACCCTTAAGCAAGTCACTTCTTTCATACAAGTGTCCCTATCTATAAATTAATAATTAACAGCAGTACAGAACCTAAACTGATCAGTCTTAAATGTCAACTGGGTCAATGCATGTGAACTATTAGGAACTGAGAGAATAGTGCTTGATGCCAAATAAGAAGTATTTTAGCTTATATCAATATTGTTGTGGTCATTTGCTCTTCTGTCCCTCTGTCCTTCTGTAACAACAGCCGTGTCTGTCCTCTCCAGTTTACTACCTCCATCTCTTTGTTAATGTTATTACCTGTTTTTTCTTCAGGATGAAATGAGTTACTATCCACAAATACTTAGAACACTGCCTGGCACTAACTAATTACTAAGTGAGACTGGGGCTCCTCTGCCTTGACTCTGCTCTCAATGCTGTCCAGATTGATTCTTCCAGGGTAGTTTGGAGAGTTTCATTTCTCTTGTAACCTTTAGTTTTCCCAACAAGAACTATGATAAAACACTGTTTTCGCACCAATATCAGATGACTTTTAAGGAACAGCTGTAAAGGGGGCATTAATACAAAGATAAAGCCTGGCAGTAGTGGCACACCTCTTTGATTCCAGCACTTGGGAAACAGAAGCAGGTAGATCTCAGTTCGAAGCCAGCAGCCTGGCTACAGAGCAAGTTCCAAAACAGCCAGAGCTATACAAAGAAAACCTTTCTTGAAAAAAATAAAAAAAATAAAACAACAACAGAAAAATAAATGTGGGTTATGAAGTAGTGAAGTTTTTTTTAACTATTTAAAGATATTGCTTACTAAGATAGTCTCTCACACTCTCTCTCTCTCTCTCTCTCTCTCTCTCTCTCTCTCTCACACACACACACCTATATAAAACTTTTATCAATGATCAAATTCAAGAGTCAGGTGTGGTGGCATATGCCTCTAACCTCAGGCACGCTAAGGCAGAGGCAAGTGAATTTCTGTGGGTTCCAGGACAGCAGAAGCTGACTCTGTCTCAGACAAGCAAACAAAACCAAAACAAATTCAAGTCAATTTATTTATTTTAACAAGACATTAAATTTAAATTTCATCTGTCATAGGTTTAAAACAATATGAAGGGGAAAGGCCAAAGAGATTGAGATTTTTGCTGGAGAATCAATAGGTTCATGGAGATAATAAAAAGAGTTTTATTTCTCAATTTAAAAAGAAACAGTTGTTTGCTTATTGCTGTGAAAAGAGACTTAATTGTGAACTAGTCACTTGTGAAGTGGTCATTTGCATGACCTGCTCTTTAACCCTTTGTTTATTGGCAGCTACTTTTTGTAGTTTAAATGTTTTATTATAATTTTGTGAAGAAAAGTATTTTTCTCTGCTAAAAACTGCATTGGATTAAAAAAAAAAATACTCAGCCACATAAGGCCATTTCTCCACTGTCTTAGTTCCCAGATGATTTAAAAAAGAAAAAAAAAAAGACAAAAAAACCCATACTTACATGGGTATTTTTAATGCGTTACTGTAGGGAGTGGCAGATTGAGAGTTAACGCCTTTCAGTGGGAAGAACAGTCCATTGGGGGTTAAACTGCAGAGTCTAATGGAATAATAACTGGTAGCACCATCTGCTGGCCTACTTCCGCAGAAGGAGTCAGTATTTTTAACGACATCTCTAATATTCATGCTGATGCGTTTTGATGCTTTGTGCATTCATTTCTTTCTGTGCTTTGTTGGAATCTGGCTATCTGCTTACAGCTATTGAGGAAAGAGCTCGTAGGAGGGCTTGCAGCCTTTATCCTAGCTAAAGAGGATGAACAGCAGACGTAAACTTGCCAAGGCAGGAATGTGTTGATAAATCAAAATGTGTATTTGTGGACGGCTGTGCATCTCTTGGTTGCAGCTTGCTAAATAGGCCATTTAGGAGTCTTCTTTCAATGCTTTTTCCTTGAGCACTGCCTGGGGTGGTGAAAAAGCAGAGGGCAAGCCTTTGTCTGACGCCAAAAATGTCTTCAGTGAAGAGGCCAAGAGGAAGGGTAAGTGAAGCCTGAATGAGTGGGAGGAGGAGGGGTTCTTTGGGCTAAAAGGCTAATGGGATTGAATAACCCTCCTCGTTACTGGCTGCTGCAGCGGCGGCAGGAGTCGCACTGCATCGCCATCTTGAGCTGGGTGCTGTTTTCTCAGCCTGGGCTATTTGTTGTCGTCTGTAGGCCTTAAGGTGGCATTTTAGAGACCGTGTCTAAGCCTTCCTTCTGTCCCCAGTGCTGTGACACTGCTCTGACACCTTGATGAGGCAGGTATAGAAAAGACACCCAGTAGAACACACTGGAATCGGCATGAAAATGTGCTTGGAAATTCCTGGGTTTTTTCTCTGCTGTAGTCACAGGCATGTTTACGGGTAAGAACCTAGCAAAACTGATCTAAGCCTATATGAACGAATGTGTGTTTGGAGAGGAAATTCTTTTAAAATGTTCTTGGTCTGTTTCCTGTGAGACTGCTAAAATATTAATAATTGTAATATAAAACCGAAAAGCTTGTTTCTTTCTAAAATAGCTTGAGTAAAATTATAATAAAGAAAAAAAATCCACATTTAACTCTTTCATGAGAAAACTAAAACTTTCTTTGATTTTAGATAAGAGAATGCCTGTTTACTAACTAGCTAGCTGCTGCCTTAAAATAATTTTGTGTTCTCTTTCTCGTCTTAAAACAGGGTTTTTCTTTTTCTAAGGAGAAGTGATTCTAAGTTACAATAGCTATTTTTTTAATTTATTAATTTTGAGTTTTGGAAGAAAGATGAAAGAAAAGACTTTCATCCTTAGTGTAAATAATAATTACAGGACAAACTTTGAAATAACTCTATTTCTATGGTAAAATCTGAAACCTAAGAATGCATTAGGAACATCAGCCAATCTGTCTCCCCTTAACCTTTATTTGCAAGTAAGTAGCTGAGCTGTGCTCTGTCCTAACTTCCAGGCGAGCAGAGCCTCACCACCTCTGTTTGTGTCACTCACATGTCGGCTCTGTCATTTTACTGCTGTTTAACTTAAATTTTTCAGACATTATGTCAGTTTTTAAAAATATACTTTGGTATATTCTATTTATAATTTTTCTTTTCTTTAGCCTCCATCTTCCAAGAAGAGTGATGGTTCTGGGACATACACTAAGCTGCAGAATACCCAGGTGAGGGTCATGTCTGAGAAGAAGCCACGAAAAAGGGTGGAATCAGAAAGCAAGCAAGAAAAGGCTAATCGTATAATATCAGAGGCCATAGCAAGAGCAAAGGAACGAGGGGAACGTAATATTCCACGAGTAATGAGCCCTGAGAACTTTCCTAGTGCTTCAGTCGAAGGGAAAGAAGAAAAGAGAGGTCGGAGGATGAAATCTAAGCCAAAAGACAGAGACAACAAAAAACCAAAAACATGTTCTAAGTTGAAAGAGAAGACAAAAATTGGGTAAGTTGATTATTAATTAAATGTAATGTTTTCCAGGTCCTGCTGAGGTCCAGCCTCTTTCTGCTGTTGGTTTGAGTGTGGACTCCATTGCTGTCTGCTGTGTGCATTTTATTTCCATTTTCAGTGAATTAGGTAATAGTCTAGGGTCTCCCAATATTACTTTTCTCTTAACACAGTGTTTTGTATTAATAAAACAAAATGTGCAAGGGAAAGGACTAAATATCCACATTTTTTGTAACAGTTCATTAGTCACTTTCTTTAAAGACATTTGAAATTCTTCCACTATTTCTTTATTTTCAAATGGCATTGTAACTTACATGGCATCTAATAGTTTAAAACATAATAGAGAATATTTTCTCAGAAAACCCAACCGCTCAAAACTCTGGGCTGTTGGTAGGGAGTTCCAATAGACGTTTACTGATTTACTTTGTGTCATAAGGAAGCCAGGTGTTAAATGCTCCAGGAGAATCCATAGAGCAAAGAAGTGCTCGCCTCTCCCAGTTGTCTGTTGAGTCTTATTATTCTATCTGTTGTAGTGTTAGGGATCGAAACCTCAGACTTAGTGTTTTGTCTTAAATTTTACAACTGAGGTCTTATACACACTAGATAAGCCCCTCAGTGCCAGAGCCCATTCTGTGTGTTTTCATTTGACTGTGTGCACATTTTCAAAATATAAATATATGCAGGCTTTGTATGTAAAGCTGAGCATAATGTAAGGCCCTGCTAGCTCACAGTTGTTCTCACAGGACTAGTCATTTTTTGAAGCTTTCTGTAGAATTTTTCATAAAGTGCTTTATGTAAGCTAATGTAAGATTTTTGTTGTTCACTTACACAGAGAACAGAGAGAGAAGCCCTCTGACTGGAGACTCTACATTTGCTTGCATTATTGCTGTATAGTTACCAGCACATTGAACTCTTTATTTTCATCCTGATGTAGTCAAAACAAATGCAGTCTGTTCTTGTATAATGCATCAATAAATAATTATTATTGGTAATACACTATTTGCAGACAAAGTGGAATTCAAAGTTCAATTTCTACCCCTTTGTTTTTCTTTTTAAAAATATTGTCCTTATGTCAGCCGTCTTCACAGACAGCATAAATTGTGCTGATATTCTTGATTTAGATTTATTTATTTATTTACTTTCTGTGTATGCCTGAGAGTATGCATGTACAGCCAGCTATGAGCCTCCATGCAGGTTCTGGGCACAGAACCCAGGTCCTCTGTAGGAGGAGGAAGTACTCTTGCCTGCAGAGTCATCTCTCCGGCCTTTATTCATTCATTTTTTAAGAGTTTTTGTTCATTTGCTTTGAATGAAAGTACCTGTTTTTCCAAAATTATATCTATTTTTAACTTAGGAAGCCTATACTTCACATTACTAGAAGTTAATATTATTAAGATTTTCTAATTTTAACTTGTTCAGAGATATGGACATAGAAATGTGCCATTTAGAAGAACAATACTTTGAAAACAGTGACATTAAAATTGGTAGAGAGCTTCAAAAGCTATAATAACTATTATTTGCTTTAAGTCTGATGATAAAAGAGACCCAAGCACCTAGAGACAAGTAATACCAGACCTAAATCGGACTAATGAGAAAAATTGTAACTGTTTACAGAAAGTAAAGATGGAAATAACTAAGTCAAAGGGAAACATGGACTTTTTAAAATGTGAGTTACAATTGTTAGAAATCGTAGCATGCCATGGCTGTCTGGAAGGAGAATGGGTGGTTTCTTGGTGATGTTGTTGATGTCCGTTTTCACTTTTATTTTATTTTTGATACTGTCCTGGAGCCCATTATGTAGAAAAGACTGGCCTCAAACTTAGTGAAGTCCTTCTGCCTCTGCCTCCTCAGTTCTAGGATTACAGGCAAGTGCCACCTTATCTGGCTCTAACTCATTTTCTCAGAGTTGTTTGTTTGTTTGCTTGTTTTTAAGTAAGTATTTAAAATAAAATGTACACTCTATTACCAATTGCTTTAATACTTTTTTCTTTTTTTTTTTTCTCCCTGCCCCTCAAGTATGCCAGTCTCTAGGAAGCAGAAAGGAATGGGCTATATTTCTCTGCCCATATCTCTGAACAAGTTAAAATTAGAATATCTTAATATTAACTTCTAATAATGGGAAATATAGGCTTCCTAAGTTAAAATTTGGAGGCAATTGTATTGGAAGCATTGGTTTTTCGTTTGGTTTTGGTTTTAGTTTTTTGTGTTTTGCTTACTCTCTGTCTTGGTTATAAATACATGTCAAGATATTTATTAGGTTGCTACAAGGAAAAAAACTTGAAAATGTATGGGCTTTGCTGGATGTAACCCAAGCACTATAATATGTGGCGTGTGTGTGTGTGTGTGTGTGTGTGTGTGCCCATGCACACGTGCCTGTGACTCATGGACATCAGCTCTCTCTTCTCACCTTACGGGTCCTAGAGTTCAAACTCAGTTCAAACTATTCCTTGGTGGTAAGCAACTTTATCCACTGAACCATCTCTCCACTATGGACTATAAAATATATTAATGTGGACTGCAGAGTTCCTCTGTTAGCCAATGGAAATATTTCTTTATTGTGTCTTTAATAAGGCAGTGTGATTTATCGTTTCGAACTTGTTGATTCTCTGCACCATTATTTACAGCAGGGCTAGAGGTCAAGTCCCTCCTTGGCATGCTAGGCAGGTACTCTCCCACTGAACTGCATCCCCGCCCCTAGTTTGGTTGGTGCTGTGGGGTTTCTGGTTGTTTTTGGAGGGGTGGCTCTTTGTTTTCTTGAGACAAAGTCTCACTGTGAAGGCCTGATTGACCTGGAACCCACAGAAATCTGCCTCCCTCCACATCTCAAGTGCTGGCATTGGAGGGTTGCTGCACTGTGCCAGCTCCCAGCCCTTGTTTTTAATTGTTATGTGAGAGTCATTTAGGTGAGGATCATTTCGTGTTATTTTAAGTAGCATTTTATGATACATGAATATTTCCTTCTTAAAAAAAATCAGATTTTCTATGAATTTTAGACTTGTTCTGGTAGTACCAGATTATTGATACCAATAATTTTGAGAACAGTATCTTACTGCCTTCCCCATGCCCACAGGGTTAAGTATAAATTTAAAAAGCGCATTTGGAGGTTGGAAAGAGGACTCAGTGGTTAAGCTTGGGCACGACTAAGATGCAAGTGCACTTTCCAGGCTCACAACTCTTGTCACTCTGCTCCAGAGGATCTAACGCCCTCTTCTGGCCTCTGTACACACAGCCCTCATGTGCATAGACACACACATACAATCTTAAAATAAATAAATCTTTTTTTTTTCTGAGACGTGGGGTGGGGGGTGGGGTCTGTATAGCCCTGGCTGTCCTGGAACTCACTCTGTAGACCAGGCTGGCCTCAAACTCAGAAATCCACCTGCCTCTGCCTCCCGAGTGCTGGGATTAAAGGTGTGTGCCATCACTGCCTGCCAAAATAAATAAATCTTAAAAAATTAAAAAGGACATTTGTAAACCATAATTTATTGATGATGTCCAGTCATAATTAATATTTATTTAATGCATAGATGTGACTTGATATAAACTAGGAATATTACTCTGAAGAAAAATCAGTGCTTTAGTGTGTTTGAAACTTTTTCTTTTATAGCTTGATGTGGTGTGTGTGTGTGTGTGTGTGTGTGTGTGTGTGTAGTGTATGTATTTACATAGGTGTGTGAGGGAGCATGTGTCTACACATGAAGGCCAGAGGTTGTTGTCTGGTATTCTCCTGAGCCACTCTCTGCCTTATTTTTGGAGACTAGGTTCTCATTGCACCTGGAGCTGGGTGACTTGGCCAGTCTGGCTGGCAGAGCGTGTCAGGGACTCACCTATGTTTGCAGGTGAAGCTGCAGTGCCTGCTTTTACCTGGGTCCCGCCCTCGTGCTGTGCAGCAAGCACTCTAGCAACTGAACTCTCTTCTAAGTCTGCGCCCCAGATTGATGTTATTGATTTACATGTGTGTGTGTGATAAGTGTCGGTGTGGTAGGTACGTTTGCATGTTGTGCTCACACATGTGCACGGCATGTGAAGGCAGGGTTGATGTCATGTGACTCTCCACTTTAAAGCAATTTTCTCACTGAATTCAAAATTTGCCAGTTCTGCTGGTCTAGCTAGCCAGATTGCCCCAGAGATGACCTGTTTTCTGCAGAGCTTAGGATTGTGGTCAAGGCCCTGCTCAGCCGTACTTTTTAATGTGTAGCGACTGGAAAGACTCTGGGCCTCATTGTGTATGGCAGGCATCCACTGAACCATCTCCCATGACCCTCCATTTATGTATGTTTTGTGTGGCTGTGGAAGGTTATTGCAGCACACGACTGCAGGTGCCCTCAGAGTTTATAGGGCATCAGATACTCTAGAATTAATTTTATAGGCAGTTGGGGGCCATCTGGTGAGGGTACTGGGAACCAAATCTGTCTTCTGCAAGAGCAGTTTTCTCTTAACTGTTGAGACTTCTCTCTAGCCCCTAGATTGATACTTTTATTTATATATATATATATATATATATATATATATATATATATATATAAGCGGTAGAACATTCTTCACAGAGCACTTAATATCATCACATTAAATTTTTGTAAGTTCTTTGATTTTGGAGCCAATTTCATTTAGTTACAAGCAGTGTAACCCTGTACAGATTCTTATCTGCTATCTTTAGAAGAAGGAATAATCGTACCTATGTCTCATTGTATCATTTTGAGGAGGAAACATGTTATCATTTAAAACAAACAAGATAATATCTAGAATATATGCAGTGATCAGCAGATGCAAGTTATTATGGTCTTCTGAAATCCTAAATAATATGCACCTATTGAGGAAAGCTGGGGCTACACTACACATCTTCATCGTCCACTACCTGGGTTCTCTCTTTCTCTCTCTCTCTTATGGCTTTGCCCCTAAGTAAGGTCAGCCTAAAACCAAACAGAAAACACATAGGGAGAAACAACAGCCACAAAACTGAGTTACTGCCTTATAGTTGTGTGAGTTTTTCTTCGGTGGTGCTGTGGATTGAACCCTGCGTCTCCCACACACATGTGTGGTAGAAAGCTGAGCCGACAGAGCTGTCCTGGCAGTCCAGCTGTTGCTGCTCTCTAAGGTCTTCCTCAGTCCCGACTTCCTTACTGAGCAGTTATATGACTCAGCCTTTGATCTCGACACAGTCTCAAGAGTTGACTAAGTTCAGTTCCAACCTTGATGACTGAGCTCTTTGGGTCTGGATTATTTATAGTTAGTCTACTGGCGATAGGAATATGGCTTATTATGTGTTTGAAGTAGTTTTCTGTTTAGTTTTACAAAAATACTTAAATTTCGAGGTCCCTATCAAGTTCAAATAGAAACTAAATTTGAAACATTACAGTAGAAAGCAGTAAGACGTTAAACTTCAATATTTTATAGTCTTGTTGGTGTGATTATGTGTGGTTTCATCTGGTTTGGTTTTGGTTCTAGGGATCCACAGTGTCTTGTTTACTGCTGGCAAGGGCTCTTTACCAATCAGCTCTATCTCCAGCCTCTTTGGGACTTTTAAGAATTTGATAACAGTCTTCTCTCCCCTTCTTTTCTCTCTGCCACTCCCTTGTCTTTCCCTCTCAATAAAACCTCTTCATGTGCCGGGCGTGGTGGCGCACGCCTTTAATCCCAGCACTCGGGAGGCAGAGGCAGGCGGATTTCTGAGTTCGAGGCCAGCCTGGTCTACAAAGTGAGTGCCAGGACAGCCAGGGCTACACAGAGAAACCCTGTCCCAAAAAACCAAAAAAAAACAAAAAAAAAAACCTCTTCATGTGAAAAAAAAAAATTGATAGCAGCTTGTGCTTCATAGAGAGACCCTATATGAAGACATGATAATACAATGATATGTGAACTATAATTTTTGTTTTTCAAAATTATAAGAATTTTGAAATGGTTTTATCTTCAAATATATAAAGGGCTGAATTAGTTGTTTGGTATGTGCTAACTAAAATGGTTATGGTATAAATGTGCTATACCTTCTTATTATACCAGTAAGATGCTGTGTAAAGGCAAGCAGAGAAGTATAGATTCTCCAGAGAGACAAACATTTCTTCAAGGTTTAGACAGTCTCATAACAATTTCTATGCCTTTCCCAATTGACCCAAACACAGCAAAGGCTTTGCTGAAACATCTTATTTAAAGCCAGACACAAAGGCTTTAATATACATTCCACTACAAATGCTTTTCTAATGTTACTGTTTAAATCTAAATTCTAAACCTCAGGTGATGTGAAGCAGTAATTTTCAGAGCAAGTAGGTGAATGAGATACCTAAGAATGACAGTTACAGTTTGCTCTTCCATTAAGTATTATGTCTTCACAAGGCTAGCCAGGTTTGTCATTCTCAGAAAGGGGTGTCCTACTTCACTGAATGCAAACTGCTATTGACCATGAGGCATTCTCACCTTGTGTGTCAGTAAGAATGAAATTAAAACTATCGAAAATTACTGAGAGAATTCTGGTTGTAGAGATGTTACATGTGCTTTTTGTTTGGTTTCCATTTACGTGTGTGTGTGTGTGTGTGTGTGTGTGTGTGTGTGTATTTAGTTTTTCAAGACAGGGTTTCTCTGTGTAGCCCTGGCTGTCCTGGAACTCACTCTGTTGACCAGGCTGGCCTCCAACTCAGAAATCCGCCTGTCTTTGCCTCCTAAGTGCTGGGATTAAATGCGTGCACCACCACTGCCCAGCTTACATGTATATTTTTAAGAATTAAAAGTCAGCTCTGCTGTTAGTCATGTCAGTACATGCTTTAACTAACCCCAGGTCTTAGGAGAAAGAGGCAGACAGATATTTGAGTTCGAGACCAGACTCTTCTATATAGTGAGTTCCTGGACAGCCAGTGCTACATAAAAGGATCCTTTCTCAAAAAATAAAAAGAAACTGTACTCAGACATATTGGATGATTATGTGGATTTTTTTATAGTTATTTATATGACATACTCTGTGGGGGGGAAGCAGCATTCAACTCTGAACAGGAAATAATAAAAAATTAAAGTTACCAAAAGTTATACTACAATATCCTTTAACATATTTTGGGATACTGTTGTAACTAAGATAAAGAGCCCGTTTAAATCTTGCTTGCTTTTTCTTGATGAGATTAGACTTAGATCTTGAATTGACTTTTTTAGGCATGGCCACTGTGATCCAAACTCACACCTTTAAGCTTGTGCTGAGAGAGAGAGAGAGAGAGAGAGAGAGAGAGAGAGAGAGAGAGAGAGAGAGAGAGAGAGTGTTTGTTTTTGTTTATCAAGTCTGGATTGGTTTCTCTGTGTAGCCCTGGATGTTGTAGAACTCTGTAAACCAGGCTGGCCTTGAACTCAGAAATCTGCTTGCTTTTCCAAGTGGTGCTAGGATTAAAGCATTGTGTCCACTGTGTCCAGCTAGAAAAATAAATATTTTTGATGCCTTTAAATATGGCCTCATTTCTTTTTCTTACCTGGCAAAAACAAAATATTGTAAAATAATATTTTTGCCTCTTTTCTATGCATAAAATTATGTGGGTAATTCTTGTTTTGCTTTGGGCTGATTGAGACAGGCTCTTGCTGTGTAGTTCTGGCCAGCCTTGAACTCATAGTCCTTCTGCTTCATCTTCCCACATGTCAGAATCACAGGCGTGATTCATTTATACCAAGTATGATGGGCGTATTAATTACAGCATATGAACTAATTGAATAAGATTCATTGTCCAATTATTGTAATGAGAGAATCAACAGGGGGCAGTTACAGCTTGACACAGTGTAGAGCTTAGCCTGTTAACAGTCTACAATAATGAATGGGCTGGCTGTAAATGAGTGCATACATTACACTCAAAATCAAAGTACACACATCAGACACTGGACTGAGAGCAAGTGAATCAGTTAATTTTAAAACATCACTCCAAATTGCTCTTCTCTGTCAGAAACTGGATATTTTGAGATATTTGGTTGGTTTTGCCTGAATATCTCTTACAACTTTTTGACATTAATAACAGCTATTTTAAATACTGCTGTTGGGAGAGGGTCTCACCATGTGACTGGTTGCTATGTAGACCAAGCTGGCCTCACACTCACAGAGAACTACTTTGCTTCCTGAGTGCTGGGATTAAGGGCACTGGTTCCTTTAATATTTTTTAAAAATCAAAAATCACATAAAGAATTTATTAAGTTGTTTCATATTGCTATGTTATTTTATTTTGTGAATATTTCTCCTTGAATTCATTGTAGTTCAAGAATGCATTTACAAGCTGGGCAGTGGTGGCGCACGCTTTTAATCCCAGCACTCGAGAGGCAGAGGCAGGCGGATTTCTGAGTTTGAGGCCAGCCTGGTCTACAGAGTGAGTTCCAGAACAGCCAGGGTTACACAGAGAAACCCTGTTTCGAAAAAGCCAAAAAAAAAAAGCATCACTTACAATGAAAACTTATTGTTATTTAATTATAGTTTTATTATTTGGTGCTGACCCCTCCCTGTCTGTTGAGACTGGTACCTGCTTGGCCTGTCTTAGATAATTTTCTCAGAGTTAACAACCCATATAGGCAAATGACCTTTAAAATTTTAGTGTAGTATAAATAAAAAGAAGTCTTGACGCTTTATTCCTAATTTGCTGAGACAGCAGAATCCTTTGGGGGAGTTATTTAAAGCTAGGGCCAGCTGGGCTGCTGCACATACCTTCAATCCCAACCCCAAGAGTCTGAGATGTGAAGAGTGCAGGTCAGAGGCCAGCCCAGGCAACTCAGAGGGGTTCTGTCTCAAGATAACAAGTTTGATGGGGTTGTGACACAGCTTACTAGAAGTGCTTGTGTGGAGCCTGCATTCAATCCTACTATAGGATTGGAATCCACAAATCTGAGGTTTCTTTTTGTTTTTGCTTGTTTTTATACATTTGTAGTAGTTCAGATTTTTTACTTTTTAATTTGAAATAATTTCAGGCTTGAAACATTAAGTTACAGTTTTTAGGCTTTTCTCTCAACTTCCTCAAATGTTGACATTTTATATAACCATAGCACAAGGGTCGAAACTAGGAAATAAACATTTGTACACTCCTATTAACTAATCCACAGGCTTCATTTGCAATATTGTGTTTTTACCTCCTTTTTAATATTCACCGGAGACAGGGTCTTGCAATGTAACCAGATTTGCTTTAAATTGCTTCCAGTCATCCTGCCTCTGTCTTCCAGGTATAGAAATCACAGTGACATTCTCTCTTTGACCCTCACTGTTCAGCCCTTCCTAGGCGTGCCTCTTTACTCTCTCCGCTACTTGTCCTTAGGAGAAGTAGAAGTACTTTATAAATAGGCTGCTTTCTGCTCAAGCCTAGCCTATGCTAATCTAACACCATGTGAGTAAGTCTCCCTCTTAGTAGTGTCCTATAGATGACCTTTTAGAACAGAAAGCTAACCAACCGCTTCCAGCGTTCCATGAAAGTAGCCATGGCTTCACATCTTCACACATATACATACATGCTCCAACCCTGCCTAGAATTAAAACAGTTAAGATGATGGCAACTATCAAAATCACTTTCTATGACACCTGAAATTGTCATTTGTAGATAGAAAAGATATATAATATTCTGGACTTAAACTTAGTAAGCTACTCTATCTGAAATATCTGCTACCACATCAAAGTTTTATTTTCCTTCGATGCCAGAGAGTGAATCTAGGGCCCTGAACATGGTTGACAAGCAGTCTTTTGTGGGGCTACGCTGCTCTTACAAAGTTAGACTTTCAAGTGGGATGTGGTAACGTATGTCTCCGAAGCCCAGCACCCAGGAGGCCGAGGCAGGATTCATACTAAATTCAAGGTTAGCCTGGCCTTCACAGTCAGAACTTGTCTAAAAAATAGTCAATGAGAATTTGAAAAAGATTTTTGCCTGTGTAATTAAAAATTATCAGCAAGCTTATGAAATAAAATTATATTCTAGGCCTATATTAAAAGAAAAATATAGGCTACATAAAATAAAATTTTATTTTATCTTTTTAGAGATCTATTTGTTTATGTGTATGGATGTTTTTGTCTGCATATACACCTATCTGTACATCAGAAGAGGGCCTCTGATCCCACAGGACTACAGTTATATATGGTTGTGAGCCACCATGTGGGTGCTGGGAACTGAACTCAGGATTTCTGGAAGAGTAACCAATGCTCTTAACTGCTGAGCCATCTCTCTAGCCCCCTTAAGTAAATTTAAAAAAAGAAAAAAAAAAGATATATATATATATATATATATATATATATATATATATCTCCTTATTAAACCTTTGTTAGTGACTCTTAGCATCCCTCTGCCATTCTTCAGGTCCCTGTTCGGGCGCCAACTGTTGCGGCCTGCCCGCAGTCCACAACACAAACGGTTCAACTGAGAATGGCAGTTCGAACTGAAAAGAGAGGAATCTAGACGGGGCGAAAGAAAGAATGGAGCCAAGACAACAAACGTTCTGATCAAGGCTCAATTTTACTATTTCCAGACACTCAGTTATAAAGGAAGGGGGAGGGAACCCAATATCCCGCCAAGTAACTCAGGGTCCAGTAGTAGGACGAACACGTGTGTGCCTCCAGGCAGCAAAGGCAGGTTCCAGCAGTAGGCGTGGCAGGACGAATGAGCAGGTAGCTCCACCCTTGAGCAAGCAGGTTCCAAGCTGGGGGAAGGGAGGCCACATTTTTTCTTTTGGTTTTTCGAGACAGGGTTTCTCTGTGTAGCCCTGGCTGTCCTGGAACTCACTCTGTAGACCAGGCTGGCCTCGAACTCAGAAATCCGCCTGCCTTTGCCTCCCAAGTGCTGGGATTAAAGGCGTGCGCCACCACTGCCCCACGCTTCTATTTCTTTAAGTGTTATGGGACTGTCTAGATGGTTTATCTGATCCTGATTTAACTTTGGTACTTGGTATCTGTCTAGAAAATTGTGCATTTCACTCAGATTCTCCAGTTTTGTTTAATATAGGCTTTTGTAGTAGGATCTGATGATTTTTTGATTTCCTCAGATTCTGTTGTTATATTTCCCTTTTCATTTCTGACTTTGTTTATTGGGATACTGTTTCTATGCCCTCTGGTTAGTCTGGCTAAGGATTTATCTATCTTGTTGATTTTCTCAAAGAACCAGCTCCTGGTTTTGTTGATTCTTTGTATAGTTCTTTTTGTTTCTACTTGGTTGATTTTTTTTTTCCTGCCGTCTACTCCTCCTGGGTGTATTTACTTGTTTTTGTTCTAGAGCTTTCAGGTGTGCTCTTAAGCTGCTAGTGTATGCTCTCTCCAGTTTCTTTTTGGAGGCACTCAGAGCTATGAATTTTCCTCTTAGCACTGCTTTAATTGTGTCTTGTAAGTTTGGGTATGTTGTACCTTCAATTTCATTAAATTCTAAAAAGTCTAATTTCTTTCTTTCTTATTTCTTCCTTGATCAAGTTATCATTGAATAGAGCATTGTTCAGCTTCCATATGTATATGGGCTTTCTGTTGTTTTTGATGCTGTTGAAGACCATCCTTAGCCCATGGTGATCTGATAGGATGCGGGGGATTATTTCAATATTTTTGTATCTGTTGAGACCTGTCTTGTGAATGATTATATGGTCAGTTTTGGAGAAGGTACCATGAGGTGCTGAGGAGAAGGTATATTCTTTTGTTTTAGGATGAAATGTTCTATAGATATCTGTTAAATCCATTTGGTCCATAACTTCTGTTAATTTCAATGTGTCTCTGTTTAGTTTGTGTTTCCATCTGTCCATTGATGAGAGTGGAGTGTTGAAGTCTCCCACTATTATTGTATGAGGTGCAATGTGTGCTTTGAGCTTTAGTAATGTTTCTTTTATGAATGTGGGTGCCCTTGCATTTGGAGCATAGATGTTCAGAATTGAGAGGTTTTTTTTCCTTTGATGAGTATAAAGTGTCCTTCTTTATCATTTTTGATAACTTTTCGTTGAAAGTTGCTTTTATTCAATATTAGAATGGCTACTCCAGCTTGTTTCTTGGGACCATTTGCTTGGAAAAATTTTTTTCCAGACCTTTATTCTTAAGGTAGTGTCTGTCTTTGACACTGAGGTGCATTTCCTGTATGCAGCAAAATGCTGGGTCCTGTTTATGTATCCAGTCTGTTAGTCTCTGTCTTTTTTTATTGGGGAATTAAGTCCATTTATATTAAGAGATATTAAGAAATAGTGATTGCTGCTTCGTGTTGTTTTTGATGTTATTTTTATGTTTGTGTGGTTATCTTTTATTTGGTTTGTTGAAAGAAGATTACTTTCTTGCTTTTTCTAGGGTGTAGTTTCCCTTCTTGTGTTGGCATTTTCTATCTATTATTATTTGTAGGGATGGAGTTTTGGAAAGATATTCTGTAAATTTGGCTTTGTCATGGGATATCTTGGTTTCTCCATCTATGGTGATTGAGAGTTTTGTTGTATAGTAGCCTGGACTGACATTTGTGTTCTCTTAGGGTTTGTATGACATCTGCCCAGGATCTTCTAGCTTTCATAGTCTCTGGTGAGAAGTCTGGTGTAATTCTGATAGGCCTGCCTTTATATGTTATTTGACCTCTTTCCCTTACTGCTTTTAATATTCTTTCTTTGTTTTGTGCATTTTGTGTTTTGACTATTATGTGATGGGAGGAGTTTCTTTTCTGGTCCTATCTATTTGGAGTTCTGTATGCTTGTATGTTTATGGGCATCTCTCTTTTTTTTTTTTTAGGTTAGGGAAGTTTTCTTCTATAATTTTGTTGAAGATATTCACCTACTGGCCCTTTAAGTTGGGAATCTTAACTCTCTTCCATAAATATTATTCTTAGATTTGCTCATTTTGTCCTGGATTTCCTGGATGTTTGTGGTTAGGAGCTTTTTGCATTTTGCATTTTATTTGACTGTTGCGTCAATGTTTTCTATGGTATCTTCTGCACCTGTAAGTCTCTCTTGTATCGCTTGTATTTTGTTGGTAATGCTTACATGTGTGACTCCTGATCTCTTTCCAAGGTTTTCTATCTCCAGGATTGTCTCCCTTTGTGATTTCTTTATTTGTTTCTACTTCCATTTTTAGATCCTAGATGATTTTGTTCAAGTCCTTAACCTGTTTGGTTGTGTTTTCCTGTAATTCTTTAAGGGATTTTTGTGTTTCCTTTTTTAATGTCTTCTAGCTGTTTACCTGTGTTCTCCTGTACTTCCTTTTTTTTTTTTTTTTTTAAGATTTACTTATTATTTGTAAGTACACTGTAGCTATCTTCAGACACTCAAACAGGGCAGGATCCTGGAGACAGGAGCTGATACAGAAGCCATAAAGGGTGCTTCTTACTGGCTTGCTCTTCGTGGCTTCCTCAGCCTGCTTTCTTTTAGGACCCAAGACCATGAGATCCTCAGATGGTAGCATCCACCATGTGCTGTGCCCTCCCCCACTGACTACTAACAGAGGAAATGCTGTATAGATAAATCTCATGAATGGCTTTCCTCAACTAAGGCTCCTTGCTTTCTGATGACTCTAGCTTGTATCACATTGACATACAATGCTAGTCAGTACAAAAAAAGGGCAAGAGAGATCAGGCAATTTGCTCAATGTTGAGGGTATAATTCTCTGAATCTGTGATTTTTTTTCATGCTCATAACTTCCAAAATTGGTTAAAAAAACAAATTGTTAAGGATTTAGATCTATTTGAGATACTACATATGAAAACACTGGAAGAGTTTTTAGTTTTGGAAATAGAGATATCCCATTTTTGCTAGTTAGTAACATGACTTATGATTAATACAGTACTTTAATAATGGCACCATTGAGACAGATAATGAAATCCAGAATTCTTGGATTTCTCTGAAGCAAACAGACTTTTAGTTTAGAGATGTGTGTTTGATATGTGTATAATAGTAAATGTAAAACCAGAAAGTTATACTGACACATACTATAAGAATTATATAAACAGTATTTCTTATTTCTAGGTACATATGGTAAAGGTCCAATAAGCCTTGACATAAAATTAAGGTATTAACCAATGACTGGTTGTCAGGTCGTCTGCAGCACAGAAGATAGTACTGGGGTGGGAGAGTTAGAGGGCTAGGGAGTAGAGTCCTCAAGTACCATGAGCAGTGACTCAGTAGCGGGCAGGATATAAAGGACAGTCCCTGTCTCTGAATCTGGACAATAATAAACTATTTGTACTGTTAAATAATTGTATGACTTAAATTTTTTTCCATGAAAAGTACATTCAGAGCCTAAGAAGCAAGCAATAGGACTTGACTCCTCCCTGTGCTGCAGGCTGCAACCAATCTATTAGAAGAGTTCATATTTTGAAAGCATCTATATGGATTTCAGGATAATTAACGTATTTGGCTAGACATGTACACTATAAAATTATGTTTTCTCATGGCAATCTTAACCCATCAAATAGAAAATGCAGAGTTCTGAATCTTTATTTCTTTCCTCTTGAAACAGCAAGCTCATCATTACTTTGGGTAAGAAACACAAGAGAAGGAACGAGTCTTCCGATGAGCTGTCTGATGCCGAGCAGAGGTCCCAGCACACGTTCAAAGAGCAGCACTCTCAAGTGAGTACTCACTTCTCTTCTGAGAGGCGAGACACTGTTAGAAATTATTTAGGGAGCATAATGTTGCCTCATGGATACTTACGCTCTACTTGAGTGATAAAAGTACAATTTATTATATAGTAAATATGGTAGGATAGCATTATTCCAAAAGTCTAGAATATTACCATATAATATTAGATGTGGGAATTTTACCTGCCCTCCTTAAACCCCTCATTTTTCAGTAGTGGAACTGAAACTCTGAGAGGTCAAATAACAACACGAAGTCCTGGATGGCTTTTAACATGAAGCAGTATCCAGTGCTATCTTGGACTTAACAGAATGCTTTCAATGCAACAGATGGTCAAGATTATTAATTTTAAAAACCATAGAAGTTGCAGAACAAATGAATTGACTCATTCCTAGAGTCAGTATTTTTTGTCTGCTTATGTTGAAAAAAGATAACCTATGATACTAAAAATCCCAACAGACATAAATATTGTACATTTTGCCTTTTAAAAATAGATGTATACTCAAAATAATCTTACGGGGAAATATATATACATAATCTACTATAGTGAAGGTCATAATAATTCAGGCCACCCTCTGCTTTCTAATATTTAAAATACTACTGTAGGCCGTAGGGGTGGTGGCAATTGTTGAATTATGGGGCCAGAAAGCCCCTGAATGGCCTTTCTTCTTCCTTATGCAGCTTCTTATCCAATGGGAGAGTAGTGGCTCAAGGCTCCTGGGCTGCTGCAAGAGTTGAGGTAAGGGCAGTGACCGAAGCTCCTAATATCACATGGCCTGGCCTTTTCTTCATATGCTATCCATAACTTAGGTAAACCTATACTTAACTTATTCAATATCACAGTTTTTACTTTAATTTTCACTAGAAAAATGCTGGCCATTTTTCCATTTTGTAATTTACCGAACAGTGCAACAGTAGTATAGTTCTTTGTAAACATATTTTCCTTTTTTCACTATAGCGATAGGTTTCTTTGATAACTGTGTTGCTTTAACAAAACAAAAATAAAAAGTATTTCTAATAAGTATAAATCTCTACTACAGTGATCTAACTATCATTTTAGATATGAGAGAAAGGTCCACGTAGCTTTCACTGACAGCCGTGGTTGTCAAGATGGACTCTTAAATCCAAACTAGATTTTAGAGACAGAGAAATTTACAATTGTGAATATGATGTTTAATTTTATGCCTTTAATCTTGATAAAGAGTGCTTTCGTAGTTAGATTATATTTGGAGGCCTACATGTTTTTATAAATACCCCTGCAGCAGATTAAAAATAGTTATAGAAAACTAGTTTTGTCATAACAAAGTATTAGCCACTTAAAAACATAACTCAGTGCTTCTTTTACTCATAGTGCAGTGAGATGGTCTCCCGAAGCCTTTCGTAGGGGAGGGTATAAGCCTGAATGAAATAAACCAGCAGAGAGAGCATGCTGCTGTTTAAAAACACATGGAGAAAGCCAGAAAAAAACCACATTTCCAATTATGTGGATGTCAGATTAGTGTATACACTTTTAAAACTGGTTAGAGATATTGTATGATAGAAAATGTAACTGCAGGAGTGACTCAGCTTTGGCCTTACCTAATGTGCTGCTGTATGTGATGTAGGTTGAGATTATCTGCAGTCTTCTATCCACAGACTTTGACGTCAATTAATTAGGCTGATAAACTCTTCCCAGGATGAAAGAACAGTTGATAATAAGTAGCCCTCGTTCTGTCTTGTGAAGTTGTGCATTTTTGTGAGTATTGAGGAAATTTTTACACCACGTATTTACGTTTTACTAAAGATAAGTGGGCATTTCAGGGTACCAATAAGAGGCCAAAGTAACCAGAAAGGAAGCTGTAAGATAGCTGAAAATATATCTTAGAATCTTATAAAAAATATATTGCATGACTCTCAAATATAGTTATTTAGAAATCATGAATAATGAAACTTAAGTAATACATATATGTTTTATTACAGTAAATGTCAAGTTGAGTACAAATTTAAACAATGTAGAACATTAAGATCTATATGATGGTTGTAATAGAATTCTAAACATATATTTAACCTACATATATTCACAGAACTTGCCCTTTAGGGAACAATAAATGTTTCATGTATTTTTCAAATTAGTATGTGCAAAAGGTAGACTTCTTATCGTCTTTTTTATTATGATTATATATGGTTATTTTGGCAGAGGTAGAGGCGGAGGTGGGCAGAGCTCTTGATTTTGAGCCCAGCCTGAGTTCCAGGACAGCTAGGGCTACACAGAGAAATTCTGACTCCTAACAGACAAGCAAACAAAGAAACAAAAATGTAAATGCATTTGTGTCCAACAGAATGGCTGGAAGTTGTTGCTCAGTTGTAGAGATCAAACCTAGACCCCTTCCTCCACCAACAGAACAAGTATTAGCAGATGGTGACCCATCCTAACAAAAAGACATGGGTTTTGGCCCTCCATATATTGCCTTTCTCTCCTGCAGTATTGCTCAGCTCATAAAACAAATAAAGCATAGTCATAAAGGCACAACCACTGCAGCCCTAGTACAGTAACAACTTGGTGCCTCACTGCTACACAGTTTCAGCTGGTTCTGTTACAGCTGTGTTTGTTATGGATGTGAATATAATGAAAAAGCTCCCACATAGGTAATACTGCAGGAACCATAGGTAGAACATATGGGCTGTTTTCTGAGACCACTTCTGGGGAATGTCAGGAAATAGAACAGGAAAAGCAAGAAGTAACTGCAATTACTCAGTAGAGATCTTTCTGCCCCGAATGGAAGTGCAGATACCTTTAAGTGCTCATGTATTCTGAAACCAACCTAAGCTTTGGTTTTTCTTTTCTTTTTCTTTTCTTTTCTTTTTTCTTTCTTTTTTTTTTTTTTTTTTTTTTTTTTGGTGAAAACATCAAAAATTGTGATTAGGGAGGTATATAAAGCCACATACATTTGGTTCTGATTTAAAGTTAGACTATTAAAAAGACCTGCTACTCTAAATAATACCTTTAAAAGGCTCTAGTTTTATGGTTTTTGTCCTTTTTTTTTTAACATTAAGGAAACTATTAATACCAGTGAACCACTTTATTACTTCATCTAGATTTAATTAAACAGAATCATTTTATGTAGTTATTCTAAAAGATTTCATATTATTTCTATCTTAAACATTTTTACATACTTTAGAGAACATTTAATTTCCTCTGCATTTATTCCCCAAATAATTACCTAACAGGTAACCATTTGATGTAACTTTTAGGCTTGGGACTAATGTGTGAAACTGTATATAGTTTAAAATGTGTGTTGCCTAGGGAGTAAATCAATAGCTAAATAAACTAACCCTTCATTTTCATAATTGTTTCTAAAGAAAACTCATCCAGCAATAAAGGTGTTACTAATAGAAGATTGCATTTCCAAGCTGTGAACTAGTTCAAAACAAAAGCAGATCTTTTTAGCCTTAATTTATAAAGAAAAATAAATAAAGGTGTCCCTCAGCTCTCATATTTGAAATTGGGCCAAGTGAAGCTTTGGGAGGATTGTGGCCTCATGGCCACGAGCATGCTACAGCCTTTACTCAGAAAACCATGAGAGACCAGAATGGGATATACTTTCAAAGGTTTTTTTCCTAAGACATCACCAACATAAAGGGTAATATTCTTTAAATCCCTGCTAAATATTTTAAAAATAATTTATATAAATCAGATCCTTGTGATTCATTACAGAAAAGAAGATCAAATCGACAAATTAAGAGGAAAAAATATGCAGAAGATGCAGAAGGAAAGCAATCTGAAGAAGAAGTGAAAGGCAGTCTGAGAGTTAAGAGGAACTCGGCTCCTCCGCCTGGAGAGCAGCCTCTGCAGCTGTTTGTGGTAAGACTAAGCCCAAGTCAGCCACCAGGAACTCAAGATCCCTGTTTCCTGGGCTCCCTTGTCTAACTTAGCACCACAGAGTCTGTATTTCTACTTTTACTTGTTCTCTTATGCACTGTGAGCCAAACATTTAGCCACTGTCAGTTTGATTTGAAACCTCAGGCAAATGTATATCTTGATTAGCTCGAGGCTCCAGTTGGCCACAAAAGGGGTCATAGTGGAGGTTTTGAAATGAAGGAGCGCAGCATGGTTAGTAGCGGCCATGCAGATGATGTCAGGGCAGTGAGAATAAGACTTGTTTCTCGTTCCTGACATTTCACATAGTGCTCAATGTGAATGCATTCTTGTTTGTTAAATGACAACTTTTTTGAGAATATATTCCATCATAGATTTTTCCCTCTCTCTCCTAGGAAAATCCAAGTGAAGAAGATGCTGCAATTGTAGACAAAATACTAGCTTGTAGGACTGTAAAAAAGGAAGTAAGTCATGGTACATTATACCTTACATGGTGCAGTTTCTGCCCTGCTTGAGTCACAGTTGTTCATTTTAATGTTTTAGGTATCACCTGGAGTTATGCTTGATATAGAAGAATTTTTTGTAAAGTACAAAAATTAGTAAGTATTTAAATTAAAAATTATGGTGTAACATTATGATGCTTAGTTAAATATAAATTATTTAACTTGTAAGTATATTGAGTTACAATTAATATACTTTCTTTTTTTTTTAAAGATTTATTTATTATATGTAAGTACACTGTTGCTGTCTTCAGACACCCCAGAAAAGGGCATCAGATCTCATTACAGATGGTTGTGAGTCACGATGTGGTTGCTGGGATTTAAACTCAGGACCTTCGGAAGAGTAGTCAGTGCTCTTAAGCACTGAGACATCTCTCCAGCCATACATTTTTATTTTATTTACATTTTAATAAAAATTTGTATTATTTATAATTGTAAGAACTCAATCATTAAAAAGTAAAAAAAAAAGTTGTATTTGAAAACTTTTATCACCAGGCAACGGTGGCACACACTTTTAGTCCCAGCACTTGGAAGGTAGATTCAGGCAGATCACTGAGTTTGAGGCCAGCCTGATCTATAGAGCTGGTTCCGGAACAGACAGGGCTACACAGAAAAACCCTGCTTCTAGAAACAAAAAAAATAAAAAGAAGAAAGGAAGGAAAGAAAGAAAACCTCTCATGTTAAGATTGAATATTTGAAATTATATGAACATGCAAGAATATTATAAAATATGATTTTATAGATGATAGGTACTTATCCCCTTTCTGTTTTGAGCTCTTTAGGTGTTATTATGTTTATACACAACAATTGATCTTTCGGTTGCTGTGTCAGATGTATTCATTGATGACTTCACTTTAAGGTTTTTCATTTTTACCTTGGTTAAATCAGTGGAGTGACCAGTTGTGAGGAAATGTATTCCTTTTGTATAGGTTCCAGCTTTTCTTCATACATTGATTAACTCTTTCAAAGAAAATTGTGTGGGTTTTAATGCACATAACTTTGATTGTGACAAAAATCAATATAATAAAAAATAAGTCATGTTGTAGAAATAGCTTCCGGACCGCTTATCAAACCATGGAGACAAACCATGACTCCTCAGCTACAATTTCTTTAGCATTCTGGGATCAAGATGGTTGTTTTAGGAGTCTATGAAATCTATTGAAGTTGACTGAAGTGCTTACCCATATGTAAAATGAAAGCTAATATTTTTGTATTGGATAATTTAATGCAAAATACATTTGGAGAAACATAGTTTTCTGTATCGTTCTAATGTATTGTTTTTCTATAACTTCTAGCTCTTATCTCCACTGTGAGTGGGCCACGGAACAGCAGCTTTTGAAAGATAAAAGGATCCAGCAGAAAATCAAGCGATTCAAGCTGAGACAAGCACAGAGGGCACACTTTTTGGCAGATGTAAGGAAAAAAACTTCACCACATTTGGTATTATTAATTGAGATTTTAAGGATGGTGCTAGGAATGTGGTTCCGTGGTAGAATATTTGCATAGCATACACAAATCCCTGAGTTCTGGTCTCAGAACGACAGAGCAAAACACTACTTTTTCCCATTACTAATATTAATAGTTAATAATACGTGTTATCAAGGGGTCACTCTACTTATTTAACTAAGGTCAATTCAAAGCCTTAAAGTGAATTCATCGATGTATACATCTGGCATAGCAACTGAAAAAAACTATTGTTGTATATAAACATAATAATAACTCCTGAAGAGCTCAAAACAGAAAAGGGATAAGTACCTATAATTTATAAAATCAGATAGTAATTTTCTCTCTCCTAATTACCTTGACAACTCCAGAAATAAGCGTTCTAATAGGTTGCATAGTGGTGCATGTGTTTAATCTTAGGAAGCAGTGACAGATCTCTGTGAGCTGTGGCCAGCCTGGTCTCCATAACAGTTCCAGGGTAGCCATGACTGTCTACTGAATGCCTGTCTTTTAAAAGATAATACAAAAGTACTGGTAATTCAGTGGCAGTTAATGCTCATGATTTTGAAGTAGCATGTGTTTTGTTGATTATAGTTGAATGTGGATCTGTCTGTTGATATCACAAGGTATTTTTCAGTGTTCTCCAGGTAATGGAAGTAGCAAATAAGTGGGAGACATAATTTTTATAATATGAAACATATCCCGCATTTGTCATGAACTTTGGTGTAAGTGTATAGCATTGAAAAGGGTTTGTTCATGTCTAGGCCTCACTGAACAGCCTCATGTCCTTTTCTAATTTTTTCCCGTATCTTTGATGTACTTATTTTTGGTCAGGCTTCACTATGTTGCCCCAGCTAGCCTGGAGCTCACTCATAACTCACTGGATTATGAGTGGATCAGGATAGCCTTGACCGGTGTGGTCACCCTGCCCGTTTGCATACCACTACCTTGTAGTTTTGTGACTTTTTTTTCTTTGTTAATTTTGTTTCAGTTTAAACTTTTACTTGAGCAAGATAGTTATTAAAATATCACAATAAATTTTCACATTTTAACTAGATTTTTTTCATATTTACCCTATTTACTTTAATTCTAGCCATTGTCCCAACTTTTTAAATATCATACATGTAATTTTTTCTAACATATATTTATAGTACTTGGTCTCTTACATAACCATAGTACAATTATTATTTTATCAATAGGCCTTATTTGTTTCTCAGAACTCACACCAGAGTTTTTATATCAGAAATGTACGAGAGCACAGCGTTGTGTGTTACTTTTAGTTGTTATGGTTCCTTTAATTTGGGCCTGTTTTTCCACCTTGGACTCTTTTCCATATTTTTCTTTTATTTTTTCTTTTCTTTTTTTGTTTTTTTTGTTTTGTTTTTTTGTTTTGTTTTTTTCAAGACAGAGTTTCTCTATGTACCCCTGGCTGTCTTGGAACTCACTTTGTAGACCAGGTTGTGCCTGCCTCTGCCTCCTGAGTGCTGGGATCAAAGGTGTGCCACCACACTCGGTTATTCTTGATTTGTAAAAGCCAGGGCAATGACTGCACTCCCTTCTTCGTGGATCATATTCACTGTGTATGGAACTTCTTGCTCCATGTTATATCTGGCCAGAAGGTGGCTTGATTAGTGGTGAAAGTTGGTGCCTGTCACATCTGTCCTGTGTAGTCTTGGCTGACTTGGCGCTTGCTTTGTAGACCAGGCAGGCCTCTCACATGTCTTGACTTCACCCTTGAGGGTTCCAGAGTTCATGTTAGCCACCGTACCTCGGTATATCACTCTTATTAAAATTATGTAACAATTGGTTACTGTGAAGACATGTAACACTTCAGGTGCTGGGAGTTCTTCCTGTTCCTGCAGAGTCTCTGACTTGTTCGGGTTGGAAATTCCACTGACTGCCTGTCTTATGAGTATTTGAATATCACTGCAGTTTTTACAAAGATATTTTTTCTCACCTGACTCAGGTATATCATAAGTAAGACCTATGTGATTTTTTTTTCTTTTAAGTACTGAAATTTCTTTTTATCATTGAACTGCATTTGACAAAGATCGCACGGACTTTGTGTCCACAATTTGATTTTTAGTTACATGTAAACATCATGAATCATGTCAAATGGATCCATTCATCATCAAGAAATAGTTACCACCTCTTCTTTTCATTTCATTCTGAGAATGCCAATGTTGGGTTATGCACATTATTATCAGGTAAATCCAATATCAAGAGTGGTGTGGTATTAAATTAAGACATAGCATACAGCATACCACTGATAGGCAACTAAAGCTAAGCTGGCTGTGGAGAACAGGCTTTCAAAGATGTGTAGGAATTGTTCAAGCAGGTGAAAAAAGGAGCAGTCTAGTCAGCAGAGAGAAGCTGAGGGTAAAATTATGAAGCTGTGACAGGATACGGGGTGTTGCACGGTCTCTGGAAATACTGCGTTGCCCTCTGGAGCATGCAATCTGGGTTAGGGTTGTGTGACGCTTCGGGAAATGATGCTTCTCGGAAAGGGACACTTCTATTCTTCCTCGAAAGCAAATATGGACTTCACCCACAAATCGGGAGAGTAAGAGAAGTAGTTCAAGCAAGGGGGCAATCTGTGAAATTTGTCCTGGAGAAAGATTAAGTACATTGGGTACAATAAAAAACACTATTTTAAGAAATGGAGGCAGTAGTTCAGGGACTCCGTAGAAGGGATTGTGGCATTGATGTCCACCTCAGGGGCTGGAGAGATGGCTCATCTTTTAAGAGCACTTGTTCTTGTAGAAGAGCCAGGTTTGGTCCTGGAACCCACATGATTTCACAACTATCCTTAGCTCAAGTTTTTGGGATCCGACCCCTCCTCTGTACCTGCAGACACCAGGCGTGCACATAGTGCATATAAATATAAGTATATGCAGGCAAAAGACTCAGGCATACAAAGGACAATCCATAAGTCTTTAAAGGATTTATGTAAGTGAGACTGGTCCCAATTTAAATTAGCTTTTAAGGAGAGACTATACCCATGTGATGGTGGCACACGCCTTTAGTACCAGCACTCAGGAGGCAGAGGCAGGGGGATCTCTGAGTTTGAGGCCAGCCTGGTCCACAGAGAAAGTTCCAGGACAACCAGGGCTACACAGGGAAACCCAGTCTCCAAAAATAAATAAAATAAAAGCAGAAGGCAAGAGTGAGGGCAATGCATACAGTTCAGTGGTAGAGTGTGTGCACTGCATGTCTCGGCACCACACGCACATACACTGAGTTTATATCAAACCCAACACACTGGCACATAACAGTAATATCTGTTATTTTAAGACAATCATGAGTTTAAACTCGGTTTGGGCACTATAGTAAAAAAACAGTTTTGTATATTGCACATGTACATGTCTACACAGACACAGATGCAGTCTCACACAGATTGTATAAATTGCTAATTTGTTGATTGATTGACTTTTAATCTTTATTTATTTATTTTATGAGCATTGGTATTTTGCCTGTATGTAAGTCTGTGTGAGGGTGTTAGATCCCCTAGAACTGGAGTTACCGACAGTTGTGAGCAGCCATATGGGTGCTGGGAATTGAACTCACGACCTCTGGAAGAGCAGACAGTGCCCTTAACCATTGAGCCATCTCTCTAGTCCCCTATTTTGTTTGTTTTGAGACAGGTTTCTCTGTGTAGTCCTGGCTGTCCTGGAACTCTCTAACTGGACCAAGCTGGCCTTGAACTGAGAGATCCATCTACCTTACCCCATCCCGAAAGGAACAGGATAAAAGGCATGCACCACTATGCTTGGCTCCAAATTGCTGATTTATTAGGTATCACAAGGTTAAGGAAGGAAAAGAAATCTCACATCACTTCTGTTTTGGTAACTTGGTGTGGAGCAGAGAGAGTGAGGTGTTTCCATTTATCCAGTTAGAGAAGGTAGGAAACTCAGAGGTGGCAGAGAAAGCAAGTGCATCTGAATGTGAAGTACCTACGTAGTTAGCTGGTGCTCAGCCAGACAAGTGCATAGGAAGACCAGACCATGCATGAAGGTGACAAGTATGATCAGGATGACAGCGGCCATGGGGGACAGCATGTGGAGTCAGGAGTCTCCATGTCTAACTACCATCCAGAGTTGCAAAGGCAAGATGCATAGGTTGCATTTAGAGCTTTAAACAAATCTGCTAGAGTAGGTTACCTATCAGGAATACAGTATTTTAAGTCCTATTAGTTAGCTTGTATTACTTACAACATGGTGGTTCATAATATCCTTTATAGCTTTTGGAAATAAAATTGGAAGAATTTGTATATTGTAAATGTAATTGCAGTTAACGGATGTATTTGTTTTTATTTATGTCTTTCCATTTTTTGTCAGATAAGATACCATGAAATTTGCTTTTTAATTTTAGATGGAAGAAGAACCCTTTAACCCTGACTACGTTGAAGTAGACAGAATATTGGAAGTTTCTTTTTGTGAAGATAAGGATACTGGTGAGGTAATTACTTAGTAAAATTAGTCTCTAAGGGGATGGAGTTCAATTCCCAGCACCCACGTGGCAGTTGTGGCTCCCACTGTCTGTAACTCCAGGTTCAGGGGATCTAACACTTTCTTCTGGCTGCCAAGGGCACCAGGCACACACATGGTACACAGACATCCCTGTAGCCAAAATATACATTAAAATAAATAAAAATCGGGAGAAATGGTTCTAAGGCCTGGAAATAAAACTGGTAGGTAAGAGCACTGATTGCTCTTGCAGTGGACCCTGGTTCTGTTCCCAGAACCCACACAGCGCCAATAGCATCTGTAGCTCAAGTTATAGGGAGCAAATATAATTTTTTTCTAAGAAACACCTTAAAAATGTCTAAATATTCAAACCTAGTTCACTTGTTAAACAAACAAACTAGCTAACGAACAAACAAAACAAAACAAACTCTAAGGCCTAAGCCTCATTTTAGAAGGCTGGGTCAGTTCCCAGCACATGTGGTGCCTCAGTGCTGCCTGCCTCCAGTGACAAGGCATCCGGTACCTCTTCTGACACCTGGAGGCACCTGCTGGCATGCACGTGGTACCCATATGCACATGCAGGCACCCAAACATACACATAAGAGCTTTTTAAAAATGGTTCACTTGTTTTTAGTTTCAAGCTATTTTATAAGCATTTTCTAATTGAACTATTTACTTCTTTCCAAGTGGCAAAATGAAAAACAATTTCTTTTTTAGTCTGTTATTTACTACTTGGTAAAGTGGTGCTCACTGCCATATGAAGATAGCACTTGGGAATTAAAAGAAGATGTAGATCTTGCAAAAATTGAAGAGTTTGAACAACTTCAAGCTTCACGGCCTGACACAAGACACTTGGTGAGAGCCCTTCGTAGACAACTCTTAAGGTCTTACTTAGTACTTTGGATTTTAGCAGGTTTAAGGTTATCTTTGTCTTTGTGTTTGTGGCATATATGGATTCACAACCAAGGCTTTTTGTATCTAAGCATGCACATATATTTCTTAGATCCACGGCCATGAATTTAAGTTAATATAGTCCTTGGTGTACAACTGATACAGTACTCTTTTAAATTGCTAAATAATATCCCATGTAACTAATTTAGCTTTTCTCTATTGACACATAGTCCTGGTTTTTTTCTATTATATATAATGCTTCACTAAATATTAAGTCCTTGCATAGTTTTTGAGAGATTAGAAATTAATTGATCATGCTCAGGTTGGGCAGCATCAGAGGTAGTGATGCCGTAGTGACATTTTCAGACCAGGTATACATTTGGCTGACGCTAGGGTGAGTACTGGTGTTCTCACTGTCTCTGTAAGGTACTAATATAAAGTCACACCCCAGTGTCCCATGAACGGTCTTTTCCAAGGCTTCCTTTCACAGTTGTATTTTGATACAACATGGATGTGAGCATCACACTTGTTTAAACAGATGTCTGCTGTGCTTAGTGGTTTTACCTCTGGTTACCTGATGCCTGTGTAAAGTCTCTGCTTGGCTTTGAATTGTGTGTTTACACCTTACTATTTCTAAATAAAGAGAAAATTTTATGGTTATGCAAAAAAAGAAATTAATTTATCTGAGTAATTGTATACTTAAGATTTCATTAAGTAGCTCTTTATAAATCCCACTCTCACTGAGATGTTCCAGTTAACAATTCACCCTGACTGGGTGGTGTGGCACCTTTAGTCTCAGCATTTGGGAAGCAGAGGCAAGTAGATCTCTGAATTCAGGGACAGCCTGGCCTACAGAATGACTTCCCAAACAGACACGGCCACACAGAGAAACTCTGTCTTGGAAAACAAACAAAATGAAACGAACCTCCCAGTTGTCCCTGTCTGAGTTTGTCTCCTGTTGTCTCTTTCAGATCATTCATGTAAATTTTACTCTCAACTTCTCTAACATTCCTAAATCACCATTATATGAAAAATTCAAACCAAGCCTATGTTTTTTCTAAGCAAGTTATTACTCATAAGAATACAATTCATCTGTTTCCATACTAATCTTTATTTCTTCTTAGGAACTTAAAATGCTTTTATTTTATGGATTACATAAATTAACTGTGCAATTTCTGTATTATAAATAGTGGAGCTAAGGCTGGACTAATGCTTACATTGCCTGTATTATGAAAGTAGAATCCTTCTCAGGAGCCGTCCACATTATTCTCCTGCAGTCTGCATTCTTCCTCACTCTGCTCACACATGTGGTAGTTGAGGTACTATGTGCACAGGTTGGCAATGCAGCCTTGTGAGGGAGCCCTTAGTGACTTTCCTAGGCCTTGGAAGCAGTCACAGAACTGTCTGTAGGCCAGCTAGTCAACATTCTGTGAGTCCCATCTGGATGACATTTTTCTTTTCCTTGCTTGATGATACTTCCTTGAGCCTGCAATGCAGTGTTGATAATAGTTTTTTGTTACAAAAGAACATTTGCTTTTTTTTCAGGTGCCTTTTTCTATACCTACTAAAATTCGCTTTATTTCCTTTTGTTTTCATAATCTGTTTAATTTAAAACTTTAAGCCTGCATGACTATTCCTTTTAAAAACCCTACTTATAATGTGTCCCTTTTTAAACTTTGTCCATGTAGTGAAAATCCTGCTAAGAACATTTAAATACCTGTTCATGAAGAAGATGGGCGTGCGGTTCGTTTTTCTGTCATAGCACCTGATTTAGCGTCAGGGCTTCACAGAATGAGTTGCATGTGAACCTTACTGTTACATTCTCTGGACGAGTTTAAGCAGAATTAACTTGAGTTTTAAATATTAGGTAAAATTTCATCACATACTGTGTGCTGCGGCTTCTAGGTTCTTTTAGAGGCGAGGTTGCTCGCCATGAGTAGTTGTATGGAAGATCCACATCTGAAGGGCATCATTCACTTTATTTTTTGTTCACAAAGGACCGTCCTCCCTCTAACATTTGGAAGAAAATAGAGCAATCCAGGGAATATAAAAATGGCAATCAACTCAGGGAATATCAACTAGAAGGACTCAACTGGCTCTTGTTCAATTGGTATAATAGGTATGTAGTATATTGTAAGAAAAGATTTTACTATAGCCAATTTTTGTATATCCTAAAATATGATAATTAAAAATTGGTACTTATATTGTTCTACTGTTAGTGCCAGGAAGTCTTTATTATTTAAAATGATAATACCTCAGGAAAATAATGTGAATTATAATTTTGGATGCCAGTTTTACCTTCGCTTCCTATAAGTATCTATCACTCACATGTTTGTTATTAATAGTTAATTTTGAAATAACTTTCTTATAGTCCCCAAATACTCACTGTGTTTTAGCTTTTCAACAGGCAATTTATGTCAAGAATTATATCTGTTGGTCAGTATGTTAACACCTTTGAAATTAGGTAGAGCATTAATATTTAAGGTAAATTTCAAATGACATAGACTACAAGCAGATAATTAATTGAACATAAAATTATGGGAACATAACATTAATTTCACTTGGCTATTGTTCATTTTTTAAGTTGTCCAAAATGCTTTATACAACATATCTCAAGTAATTTACTGAGGTAAAAAGATAATTTCACAGGAGTTAAAAGGTGGTACCATAAATGAGAATGAATGTAAGTACAATTGTATGTACAAATATCAAATGAAATGCTACTACTAGACATGACAGCAAGAATTTAGTGATACCTCTTTTGAAAATCATCTTTTTGCTGTTTTAATTCTCAAGTCACTCTTCTGAGTTGTTATGCTGAGTTATGAGGCTTAATTAGGAGGAGTGAGAATGGCCTGCCGTGTGTCTCTGACTTGTGCTTGATAAATATGAATCATTATCTCCTTCAAGGGAATCACCCTGGTAGAATAATACACTTTGGAAACTGTCCTCTCTCTTTAGTGCCCTTGGCACTTTTTGTATTACCTGGTTACATTTTCTGCATTTTCCTCTCACCTTTCCATAACTCTGTCCAGGTCTCTGTAGGACTGCTTCATAAAGAAACCAGAGACAGTAGGCTTCCATTCTCAAATGCGTGCCCACCTTCATGCCGGGTCCTCCAGCACTTCTCCAGATTCATAGCACTAACCTCATGTCACAGCCACCATCAAACCATGCTGCCTCAGCTCTACATGTCTGTGCCCAGTCTCGAGTCAGCTCTCCTCTTTTATACCTTCAGGCCATGCTGGAGGACTCCTTGCTCTAAATCTATGAACAATTTGGGTATTTATTTATAAAAGTGAAATAGGAAAATGTACGTCTTTTGACTGCTTTCCCCTCTGACCTTCTCCAGCCCCTTTTGTAACTTCTCTGCAAAGCTTGAGCTCCCTGATCCCTGTTTCTTTTCAATCTGTTACAGTCAAGATTTCTGTTGTATGTTCACTCTTGAGCCTATCCTGGTATAGAACTCACTGTGTAGGTCAGACTAGCCTCAAACTCATGGTAGTCCCTTCGTGTTGGTCTCATCAGGATTACAGGCATGCTTCTCTCTATCCAGCTTTGGACTTTGTTTCCATAGCTTTTCTGAAGTTCTCATTTCCCAGTTAATGGAATATTCTTAGCCTTAATGGAATAGTCTTTGCATTCAATTCATCTCTCTTGCATTGAACATATACAGATTGCTATTTCTTCCTTTAAAATCTCTTTCCATTTCTATTCCCAACCCCTTCTACAGCGGGACTCTCTCCAATCTTTATAGCATCTCTGTGATTAGGACTTCCAACCACTCTCTGGTTGCTACTCTTCTGTATTTTAGCTCTTTCTTTTTTCCTCTTGCCCTAGATTTTATCTTTAATTCATTTGTTAGATTCTGTATTTTTTTCCTTAGCCATCTCAGCAACCTGCTCACTCTCCATTTTAAACTAACCAATATTTTTATGACTCCATAACTTTATTCTTAAGGCCTTGAATTATGGTTCCATATTTATTTCTGTCTTTAGCTCCCTGAGTATGTGATTCAAAAGTTTCTTTAGATGCATCATAGATTTGAAACTAACCTTACTTTCTATGTTCAACATATCAAACTTTTTCTTTCCAGTATTTCCCATATGGTTAATAACACAATTCATTTACTCAGCCAAATTAAAGTCTGGCTGTTACCCCATACATGGAATTGGTGACCAGGGCAGGTCATCATAACTCTGGCATGCTCTGCCGTCTTAATAGCCTCTTTAGTGCCTGTGCCCAACCTTCCTCCCCGTATTACTATACCAGCTTTCCAGTGAGTGCCCCAATCTCTACTCGCTCATTCTTTGCTTTCTACCTATCATAGCACTGAAGTAAAACTTACAACGCCACACTAGTCTCATCGTATTTTTATATGATTTTTAGTGCCTTTGTGTAACAGGATGATGTCGAATCTCTGAGTTACCTCCCTGATCTCTTCCCTTCTTTCCTTAGGCAACTTTTGGTCCCCTAGTTTGTTCAATCATATTCATATATATATATGGATGAATGAATATGAAAAGTATATATTGACCTGAAGCTTCTCCTTTGTTCTAGCCAGTTTATTATTATTATTATTATTATTATTACTTAGATTTATTTATTACATGTAAGTACACTGTAGCTATCTTCAGACATCGCAGAAGAGGTCATCAGATCTCATTACAAACAATTGTGAGCCACCATGTGGTTGCTGAGATTTGGACTCAGGACTTTCAGAAGAGCAGTCAGTGCTCTTAACCACTGAGCCATCTCTCCAGCCCCCGAGTTTATTATTTATTATTATATTCCTCTGGTTTTCCATAAGAACATTTACTGTTTATTCTTCACTGGCCACATAACAAAATCATCTGTGGAATTTATTTTTTAAAAATGTAATTCCTTAGATCTCATGCACACTGGATCAGAATGTATCAAGCAAAGACCTAGTTATCTGGTAATTTGGGTTCCTGTTTGTTCTTCTACAACAAAGCCACAGGTGAATGCTGGGAACCCATTCTTCTCCAGTGGCACATGTTGCAGGACTACTTATTTATGTCTTTGCATGTCTGCGTCTCTAGTAGACACACACCCCTGGACGGCAGAGACCATGCTCTGTTTCTTTTGTATCCCATCTTCTCACACTGTCCTGAGATAATGGAAGGGATTTAATAAATGCTTTCTGAATACTCAACATTCCTTATTCTTGCCTTTTCACTCTTAAAATCAGACACTTACAAGGCAGTATCTTCATTTGAAGCTATAAAAATCTTTAGTGTTCCTTTACTGGATTATACTAAAGTTATAATTTGAGCTTACTCTGCATTTCAACTTTTTATGTTTTTATAAATGCAAGTTTTTTCATTGGATCTTTGCCTATTTATGGATATTTATCTTTTAAAACAGTAGTATTCTGAAAAGCCCAATGTGTGTATGGATAATATGTTTATGTATTTCAGACGAAACTGCATTTTAGCAGATGAAATGGGTCTTGGCAAAACCATTCAGTCGATTACATTCCTCTACGAAATCCTGCTGACGGGTATAAGAGGTCCTTTCCTGATTATTGCACCGCTTTCTACCATTGCAAACTGGGAAAGAGAATTCCGAACATGGACGGATATTAACGTTGTCGTTTATCATGGGAGCCTGATTAGCAGACAGATGATACAGCAATATGAGATGTACTTCAGGGACTCTCAGGTGCGCTATTACTGATTTTGTTCCCGTTTTTAAAAGAATGTGGCTGAATGCAACTGTGTTACATGTCAACAATTTGCAATTTTTTATTCAGATTTTAATTACATACTTGAGGCTGATTTGTATTTTTATATTGTGCTAAGATTTAGTAGCTGAAAGCAGCAACTAGAGCCAGTTTAACATTTCTAGTTTACTATAGCACAGAATATTGATTATAAAAATGCATAAGTTTAGTATAGTCTATGGTTCCTAACTAAATTTATTTATTTATTTATTTATTTAAATTAATTTATTTATTTTGAGACAGGGTTTCTCTGTGTGGCCCTGGCTGTCCTGGAACTCACTCTGTAGACCAGGCTGGCCTCGAACTTAGAAATCCACATGCCTCTGCCTCCCAAGTGCTGGGATTGAAGGTGTGCGCCACCACTGCCTGGCCTATTTTTATTTTTTCACTTCTCTTAGATATCCATTATTTCTTGATATAACTGTCTTTGCTCCTTCTTGTCCCTGCACTATCCTCTTTCAACACTGACTCCTCAGTGACTAGGAAGACAGTAAATGCATACTGAAGTGAACCTCAGGCTTTCTTTCATGGTCAGTGTCTTGATTTTAGCGTTGTTTGTTTTTCTCTTTGGTTTGTGGGCTGGCAGGGACAGATCCACAGTAAAGCCTCTGCGTAGCATGATTACCTCATGATTCTATAAGAGATACAGAGACAGAGAGAGACATAGACACAGACAGAACAAACTGGAAAAACATAAAACTCCAAGTCGTAGTCTTGAATGTTAATATGATTTTTCTGATAAAAAAAAAAAGACTTTTTTCAGAAATAAAAGCAAAATCAGTAAACACGATCCAGGCAGCGTTATCCTGTTAAATTGCAGCAGGTTATTGTCTGGCTGGCCACCTCAGGAGCTCCTAAATATCCTTTCTTTCATTTATTGCTTTGTCCTTAAGAAAAAGCAAAAACAAAAACAGAGCAATATGGCCTTGTGATGATAGCAGAACTCTAAGCAAGAAGATAGCGGGCATGGACTTGTGTTCTTGTTTCCACTGTAACTGATTCTTCTGTTATAGTTCCTGCTGAGGATGAGTGTGCAGCCATGTCTGTTTGTGTGACATCACTTTCCCTTCTGTTCCCAAAGCTGACAACATTGCCTGTGTATGAAATTGAGCATATGCACCACCATCCAGTCCCCACCGTAGAGAAAACTACCACCTTTGCACCTTTATGATCATTATGGCGTCTTGAATTCTAGTGTGATTTCCTTTATATTGCTCCCTATCAAACATTTGCAGAAATGTAAAGCCCTATGGTGTCATAAACATAATTATGTAACTGTTTTTTTTTTTTTTTTAAGCTAGAGGTCTTGCTGTGTAGCCCAGGCTGTCCTTAAACTCCTGGGAATCTTCCCACTTTAGCGTCCACCACGTACTGGGATTACAGTCCTGTGCTCCCATGCCGAGCATCTGAATTCACTTTTTTATAGAAAACTCAACTAAAATTTTGAGATCTTAAGAGTTTTTTTTTTTTATCTAAGCTGTAACTTTAATGTAATACTATAGTTTAGTATAAATGATAGTCCGAAGCCAAGAGATTCTTGATACATAATTAAACTGAATGTTATATATTAAATATTATATTTTATGAGTAATGTTAAGATTTCTAACATCTTAGCTAGAAAATTTTAATTTCAGCATGACTGAAAATGAAGAAAATATATACAGATACAACTTTCAAAGTTAAGTCTTACAAATGTAATTTAATCTGTTAGCTGGATATTTCCTTCTATGTTTTCAAATTATTCCATAGCTTAAGAATTACAGTAGTAGCAAACCTTGCTATTTTTTTTAACTCAGGAAAGAGTACCATATAGAAAGAATATACATAAACAATTTCTTTTAAATAATTTTATATATTCTTTTACTTAATCTTTATAATAGCAACCTTGAAAAATAGAGTTTATTAAATTAACTTTGTACTTGAGTGAAATGGGTCATAACAAAATTTATGTAGATCACAGTGAAAGAGCAGAGCAAAACTATTATTAATCAGACCCAAGAGCCCTGGCTATAATAGAAATCCTGTTTGCAAAGCCTTGAAATGACATGAGTTTGTACTGTGCATAGTAATAATATTCTTCTAAAGCTGCTGTGTAGCTCGGTGGACAGTGAAGACAATATGCGATCATCTCAAAGCAATCCAAAGGCACAGTGCTTCTCAACCTCTCAGTCTTAACAGCTAAGGTTTGCGTCTCACTTGCACTTAGGGTTGTTAGCCTCTTAACCTCAGTGCTATAGCTGTCCAGTGTCCTCAGCCTCTCTTCTTCTCATCCTCTTTCATTCATAAGCATAACCTTACTTACATGCTGACAGAAACTCCCAAAGCCATATCAACTCTAAATTCTTTCCAAAATTTTAGAGTCCTATAAAATGCCTAGTTAACATCTCCAGTTATCTCAGTCTTAACATTAACAGGACAGCAATCATTAGTTTCCTAATAGTAGTGAACAGCCTCTGACAATCCAAAGCCAAAGCTCTAGAGTAGTGGTTCCCAGCCTTCCCAACAGTTCCTCCCTCATACTGTGACCCCAACCATAAAGTTATTTTGTTATTACTTCATAATTGTCATTTTGTGACTGTTATGACTTGTAAATACCTAATATGCAAGATCTCTAATATGCAACCCCTCTAGGGGTTACAACCCCCAGGTTGAGAACCACTTCTCCTGAGTAAAGTTTGAGTCTTCTCCATATCTGGTTCCACACCTGTAACTTATAAAACCTGTTGCTGCTGCCATCAAGATCTCCATCAGAGTTGGCCACATCTGACAGCACTGTGATAATGCATAAAGGTTCTTTTTTTTTTTTTTTTTTTTTTTTTTTTTTTGCTTTATCGAGACAGGGTTTCTCTGTATAACCCCGGCTGTCCTGGAACTCACTGTGTAGACCAGACTGGCCTCGAACTCAGAAATCCGCCTGCCTCTGCCTCCCAAGTGCTGGGATTAAAAGTGTGCACCACCAGTGCCCGGCCTATGCATAAAGATTCTTATGAATCCTGTCCATGGCATCTAGAGACTATTTCCACTTGAGCAGCCACAGATTCTTTTTTTTTTTTTTTTTAATTATTTATTTTATGTGAGTACACTGTAGCTGTCTTCAGACACACCAGCAGAGGGTGTCAGATTTCATTACTGATGGCCATGAGCTACCATGTGGTTGCTGGAAATTGAAATCAGGACCCCTCGAAGTGCAGTTGATGCTCTTAACCACTGAGCCATCTTCTCTCCAGCTCCCACAGTCAGAGATTCTTAACCTCATCCCGTCCCCTTACTTGCTTCTTGTTGGGAGTAAGATCTTATAGTCAGTTTCCAGACTGTTGTCTGCCCCAGTCCCTCAGCCTTCTTCACTGATTGCAGCTACTCTGTCCTTGATGTCATCTGCATGCTATCAAGCATCCCTTAGGCCCTTGGTGCTGGCTACTTTTGCCTGGGACGAATTCTTCCAGATATACAGATATCAGCACAGGTCTTTGCTTGTGTGTCATCTCCCAGCACATTCTCCCTGTTGTCCTTTGGAAGACCACAATGATGTCACCGGACTCACTGCTTTCTTACTAGTGGTGTCCTATAGTAGGAGCATGAGCATCTAGGTCCTACGTGGATAATACTTTGTTTTACTTTCCTTTATATCTCCAGCAACTAGAAAAAGACCAGTACATAGATAATCAATACTGAATAATTTACACGGCTTTTATAATACTCATAATTTGTTTGCTTTTGTAAATGTGAATTCATATATATAAATATTAAACATTAGTACTAAAATCTCCTTGGCCAGATTTTATAATGATCATGTTTAAAATTGACTTATTCTCCCCTCACCCCCTTTTAACCCTGAAACAGTCTTACTATGCAGCCCTGCATGGTCTGGAACTCATTATGCAGACTAGTATGGCTTCTAACCCACAGAGATCTGCCTGCTTCTATCTTCTTGGTGCTGGGGTTAAAGATGTCCGCCACCACACCCAGCTTCTATTCTTTTCTTGAGACATTCTACTAGGATATAGTTATTTGTGCTTAAATAATACACATGTGTAGTCATGCCGGGGTCCGGGGTGGGGGACACATCTTAGATTTCACCCTCAGGAGCTCCATTCAACCTTTGAGGCTAAGGTTTGTCTTTGTCCTGGAGCTGACTTAGGCTAGACTGCTTGGTCTTCTGTCCCTAAGGCCACCTCCTGACTCCACTGCCTGGTGACACCACATTGAGCACCTACACTTTTTATGTAGGTGCTGGGAATTGAGCTGAGGTTCGTTCTTTCTGAAGCTTACAGAAGCAGCCCTCTACCAACCAAGTTCCCCTCCCAGCCTCATAGGCAGGGTTATTGAACAGCTATATAATATATTTCTAGTAATGAATGTTTTAAGTGTCTGTGTATGTAAAAATATCAATGAAAAATAGCTTATAACCTGTTCTATTTTTATGCCATAATAAAAAAGTGGACTTAAGGCATTCTTCATTCATTGTTTGGTACCTTCTAGGGGCGCATCATCCGAGGAGCGTACCGGTTCCAAGCCATCATCACTACCTTTGAAATGATTCTTGGGGGCTGTGGAGAACTTAATGCAATTGACTGGCGATGTGTGATTATTGATGAAGCACACAGGTTAAAAAATAAAAATTGTAAACTCCTGGAGGGTTTGAAACTCATGAATCTGGTAAGAAACTTAAAGTATCATTTTGACTTAGTTATCTAGCTAGGTAGAAAAGGACACGGCGATTCAAAACTAATGCTAAAATGTTGTTTTGAATTTTTATAGAACTGGTATTTTAAATCCTATCTTGCTAATTGAGATATTTTGCTTATTTGGCCTTAATTAGCATTTGTTATAAAGCTGTACCACTTTCTAAGATAAGATTTAATTATTTATAAAATTAAAAGAAGAGGGCCTGAGAGATGCTGCAGCAGGTAAGAGCACTCTGCTCTTGCAGAGATGCTGTTTGGTAAGCAGCACCCACATGGGCTCCCAGCCATCACCAACTCTAGTTCGGGGGCCTCCCACTCCTACTGTAGCCTCTGTAGTACTAGACCTGCATTTGGTACACATACATTCAGGCAGATACTCACACACCAAATCACAATCAATAGAGGAGACCTGTAGATATGAACCATTGAAAAGAAAATAAGGCCACAAAATTTCAAACCTTAAATTCCTTTATAAAAAGCCATTTCTCATGCTACATCAAGGAAACGTCTCTTTGCAACAGATGGAGACCATTACAGAAAACCATAACCTATCAAAATGCAGAGTTGTGGAGCCTCAACAGACATACATCTACAATAGAACCCCTGAATCTGAGGCTCAGAGATCAGTGTGGAAGAGGGGTTGGAAAAATTATAAGAGCCAGAGAAACAGGGCATTTGCTTTAAGATTGTATCTCCTAGGAATATCAGAAGCTACACCTGAACAGCCTTACCAACATGACTGCCGAAACATGAGCTGAACAAGAACAACACTAGATGTGCTAAAGCAGATGGGGAAGGACCCCAGGCCTCAACCATACACGAATGATTATAGGCAACTAAAGAGTGGTGAGGGTGGGAGCAGTGGTCTTCTGCAGGGAAGAGCACAGCAGTTGGTTCTCCTGTACCAAGTGGTCAGCCCAGAAAACATACATACAAGTAGCATTAGATAGAAAAAGCAAATTGTATAATGAAAAACTTGGCCATGGATTTGAAGAAGAGCACAGAGAGACATGGGAGGGTTTGGAGGGAGGAAAAGGAATGGGAAAATGGTGTCGTTACTACTTTATCTCAAAAAATCAAGGAAATAATTTAAGAGGAAGTCAAATTTCCAAACTTCTCCTGTCATCTATGATAGAAAACTGAGCCTATCTTCCTCCAGGACATAGAATCAGAGGGCAACCCGGATGAGTTCTCGCCTTCCATCGTGTGGATTCTAGGGGCCGAACTCAGGCTGTCCCCCTAGGCTTCAAACACCTTCACTCTCTGAGCCATCTGACCAACCTAAAAGCCCAACTCTATATGTTCATGGAATTGCTCTAAATAATAGTGGAGGTCCTTAAGCTCAGATCACTGTTTGCATGTTTGCTTCTTTAAAATGCAAGTGTTTGCAACATTTTTAAAATGACTGTCACATAATTAGTGCATCAGGACTAGAGCAAATCAGCATAATGACATCCAATAAAAACTAGAGTCTCTTTTTCCTTGTGTACGTGAACCCCAGATCATCTCACTCCAGTATTTACATTTATTTGTCTGTCTTTTGAGACCAATCTTATCAGATATATAAATATTATTTAGATATAAATATATGGAGATGTGAAAATAAGTTTGGGAGATTGTTATCAAATCACATTTTTGTATGTTATTAAAATTCTTATTTTCTCTTAAATTTTGATGTAGTTCTACAATCAGAAGTATATTCAGCCATTTATTTATTTGGATTATAAAACTTCAGTGACTCAACAGTATGCTTTTCTGTGAAGAACTGAATATCAATATCTAGATTTCAAAAATGAACTTCCTTTGATTCAAAAGTTTCCACACTGGTTATTGAGTTCAAAGAGATAGATAACCGTTTTGTTCTTTGAAACCCTTAAAATATGGTTTTTCAAATGTTTAGAACTTTTACAACCACAAATAGGTAAAAAACAAACAAAACAAAAAAACAAAAAAAAACACAGACAGTGGTCAGTTGCAAGATTGATAAAAAATTGTTTTGATTTACTGAATAGTACATTGCTGAATATCATGGGAATATTGTTACATTTGAATCAACTTGTGGTCAGGAACTACTTACTTGCTTGTGGTGCAGTCATATCAGCTTCCATTTCACTTTAATCCCAAAGCATTTACTTAGTTGTTCTTATTTTCTGTAGGAACACAAGGTGCTCTTGACTGGCACTCCTCTCCAAAACACAGTCGAGGAACTGTTCAGCCTTCTTCACTTTCTTGAACCCTTAAGGTTTCCATCTGAATCAACATTCATGCAAGAGTTTGGAGACCTGAAAACAGAGGAACAGGTGTTCTGTTGTTTTTTGTAAATAAGTACAAATCTTATTATACTTTCTATGATAATTAGATGCATATGTGATATTTCTCTCATGCTTTTTCAGGTACAGAAACTTCAGGCTATCCTTAAACCAATGATGCTGAGACGATTAAAAGAAGATGTGGAGAAGAAATTGGCACCCAAGGAAGAGACTATTATTGAAGTAGAGCTTACCAACATTCAAAAGAAATACTATAGGGCTATTTTAGAGAAGAACTTCTCATTTTTATCCAAAGGAGCTGGACAAACAAACGTACCTAACTTGGTCAATACCATGATGGAGCTCAGGAAATGCTGCAATCATCCGTATCTTATCAAAGGTAGCTAAAAGGAGCCACAGCAGACATCCCTTTCCAACAGTAATCAACAAAAACCAAAGCTCTCCTGTTTGCAGCTCCAGGTGTTACTGCTTTCTTAGGCTGTTCTGAGAGCTTACAAGCATCTCCGTCTGTGTCAGAGGCAGTGTGACTCTGTCCACTTTGAGCACACCAAGTCACGACGTTGAGTTCACTCTGTCTTGGAGAATCCTCCCATCAGTGGTCATAAAGACAAACATATCTTTAAGTGTCTGCATTTACAATGTTTTCCTGGTTTCTTTTCAGTCTACATATCTAGTTAGTGTTTCAGATTTTTGTCCTAATGATGCTTTGCACGGTCTTGTTGGGTTCTCTACCAAAGTTCCCTTTGTACATGTTTGAGTTTGTTTACTTATCCTAGATAACCCGCAACGCTGTGGAATCCTCATACTGCCGTGGCTATAAAGGCTGGGGAAAGAACACAGAAAGCTCCTTGATTCTTGTCTAGAGTCTAAGGAGGAAGTGTAGCAAAGACCTAACAGGGCTTCCTTTTTGATATTTTCCTGTTTCTTTATTTTAGTGGCTAACATTCACATCTAGATCAATTATAATCATCCTTTAGTTATACCCAAAAATTAAGATTTTTTTAAAAATAGTATCCATTTGTTTAAAAATACATGCATGTTTCAAAGTATGTGTATTTATTTCTTTGCTTTAGAGCCACGATTATTTTGTTTTATTTTGGTTTTGGGGGTTTTCTTGTTTCTTGTGTTAGGTTTTGGGGTGATTTGGGGTGAGGTAGGAGGACATGGTAAGGTCTTCCTGGTAGTGCCTGGCTGGGATCAGATTCCCAGCCATCTTCCTGCTTTACCTTTCCATGATCCTGCGTGCCCTGCAGACAAGGAGTTCTGTTACTCCTTCCTAGAAGCACTCATTAGCAGACACAAATCTACATAACACTTTAAAAGACACGTAAGACATTATCTATATCTTCCTGAAAGTAACAGTGTCATGTTAGTGGAGGGTAAGATACAAACTTAAATAATTCTAGTAGAAGCAGAGCAGTTTCACTGGAGAGTTGTGCATTACACAAGTCCAGAAGAGTCCCAGTTCTGAGTTAACCTGCAGTGGCTGGAAGCTGCAGATAGTTTTTATTGCTCTCTTCATGGCTTCCTTCCTGCACAGGTGCTGAGGAGAAAATACTTGGAGAATTTAGAGATACATACAATCCATCTGCCTCTGATTTTCATCTGCAAGCAATGATCCAATCTGCTGGTAAACTGGTCCTCATTGATAAGTTACTTCCCAAAATGAAAGCCGGCGGCCATAAAGTGCTGATCTTCTCTCAGATGGTCCGCTGCCTTGACATCCTGGAAGACTACCTTATCCATAAGAGGTACAGAGGCACACTGTGTGGTTTGCCTGGCTCATAGACTTTGGGGCCACGTTTATATTTCTGTTTTATTTCATAGAAATAATTAGAACTTGCTTACACTTTAGTCTTTGCTGATTGTTCAATATCGATTTGTTATTCTGTTTCAGTTTTTGGTTCATGACAATATGAACATTGAATTTAACTTAATCAGTATTTTATATAAACAAATATAGCATATATAGAATATTTTATGAGAATATCAGAGATTCAATTTCATAGCAGTATATTATAAAAGGAAATCAAAAATTTCATTGTTGATTTTGTTTATTTGTTTTTGTTCTTCCTTCCTTGTTTGTTTGTTTTAGACAAGGTTTCTGTGTAGCTCTGGCTGTCCTGGAATTCACTCTGTAGTCTAGGCTTACTTCGAATTCAGAGATCTGCCTGCCTCTGAAGTGCTAGGATTAATGGCATGTGCTACCACCATGTGGCTTTAACTGTTGATTTTAATATGAAAGATTTTGATCACTTTACCTAAATAAAGTGATATTAGTTGATATAATATGATTATATAGTTCACTGTTATTGCTAGTTACTTTGTGTAGTGTGTATTATGTATGTGGGGGTATCTCACTGATTGTCTAGAGTGCCTGGCTTCTTAGCCCCAGCCATCCTCCGGTCTCCTCCTCCCAGCCCTGATCACAGGCACACGGTGCTATTCCTGGATGTCACTTTCCCATAGATCCTGGGGATTGAAAGTCAGGTCCTCAAGTGTGCATGGCAATCACTTTCCTAAGTGAGAAAACCTGCCAGGCTGCACTGTGACTCTGTTTACTCCTTGGCAGTGCTGTAGTTTGAAGTTGAGGTCCTGCATTTCTGGGCCGTATTTCCACTTAAATGAACTCATAGTAAAATGTGTACTGCTTTCAACTTTACCACATGAGATTATTAAATCACAATATTGCCTTTAAAAATTCTTATATTTTCTTTTTAACCTTTATTTATTATTCATGCATATCATCTGTGTATGAGTTTATGTGCACCACATGCGTGCAGGCACCCACGAAGGCCCTGGAATTAGAGGCACTGTGAGCCACCTGATGGAGGAGGGGTGCTAAGAATCAAACCTGGGTCTTCTCAAAAAGCAGCCAAAGCTGTTAACTGGGGGCAGGAGGTGGGAGAGACTTGTCTCCGTTTTCTTGATTGCCTTGTATAAAGAACTTTTATGAGGAGATAAATCTGTGAAAACGGTTTCAAATAGTGAATTTTATGGCAAATCCTCAGGGTTTTTTGTCTTTTTTTTTTTTTTAACATTATGAGTAGTGACACTAGAAGTTATACTGTTTTATACTGAAACACTAGAAAATATGTAGAAAGAAAGGAAGCATAGGAAATACCATTTACGTCCCTGTGACAGCCTCTGAAATGATATGCATATGTCTTGCAATTAAAAAGTTGAATGTTGGCCAGGTGGTGGTGGGTCACACCTTTAATCCCAGCACTTGGTCGGCAGAGGCAGGCGGATCTCTTAGTGCAAGGCCAGCCTGGTTCCAGAACACCAGAGCCACACAGAGAAACCCTGTCCCAAAAAGTAAAAACCATCCCCAATGAAGGAGCTAGAAAAAGTACCCAAGGAGCTGAAGGGGTTTGCAGTCCCATAGGAGGAACAACAATATGAACTAACCAGTACCCCCAGAACTCCCTGGGACTAAACCACCAATCAAAGAAAACACAGGGAGGGACTCATGACTCCAGCTGCATATATAGCAGAGGATGGCCTGTTGGTCATCAATGGGAGGAGAGATCCTTGGTCTGTGAAGGTTCTATGCCCCAGTATAGGGGAATGCCAGGGCCAGGAAGCAGAAGTGGGTAGGTTGGGGAACAGGGGGAAGGGGAAGAAGATGAGGGATTTTCGGAGGAGAAACTAGAAAAGGGGATAACATTTGAAATGTAAATAAAGAAAATATCTAAAAAAAATAATATATATAAAAAGTAAAAACAAACAAAAAAGTTGGAAAGAGTAACAGACATTTTTAATTGGATATTTTATTTATTTACATTTCAAATGTTATCCCCTTTCCTGATTTCCACCCCCAGAAAACCCCTATCCCATTCCCCCTCCCTCTGCTTCTATGAGGATGTACTACCACCCACTCCTGCCTCCCTACCCTTGCATTCCCCTACACTGGGGCATCGAGCCTTCACGGGACCAAGAGCCTCTTCTGCCATTGATGCCCTACAAGGCTATTCTCTGCTACATATATGGCTGGAGCCATGGGTCCCTCCATGTGTACTCCTTGGTTGATGGATTAGACCCTGGGAGCTCTGGTTGATGGATCTTGTTGTTCTTCCTGTGGGGTTGCAAACCCTTTCAGCTCCTTCAGTCCTTTCTGTAACTCCTCCACTGGGGACCTCGTGATCAGTTCAATAAAAGACATTTTAAATGGTTGTTTTGTATAAGGACTGTAGAGACTTGTACAACATTCCAGTTCATCCTCTGCAGACACTGCTGTAGTAACTGAGAGGATTCATGAGGGGACACTCACAGCTTCCTGTGTTGTCCTGTCAAAGTTATCATTAAGTGACATCAGCAGCCTAGGGATGTGAGTGGTGTCTCATTATGCAGATTTCCTATTTTGTTTGTTTTTGCAGCAGTGTAAATCAAATCAGTGTTTCTGTTCACACAAATCAGTGTGCAAGTGTTCGACCCTTGTGCCACAGTGCCCAGGTTCCAAAATGGGGTTTTAGCAATATAAAATATGTGCATCTAGGAATGCAGACATTTGTATCTTTACGTTACCATGAGTTTCAAATGCAGAAAATATTTAAGATGCTGTTGCTTTTTAATTTTATATCAGATGTAGTGCGGTACAGGGAAGATGACTTTGCCATTGCTAGACTATATCTTCTTTTTCACTATACTCAACATTTAAACTTACTGCTTTTCATTTAAATAGATATTTATATGAGCGAATTGATGGTAGAGTCAGAGGAAATCTTCGACAAGCAGCCATAGATCGATTTAGTAAACCTGATTCAGATCGATTCGTTTTCCTCCTGTGTACCCGAGCTGGTGGTCTGGGCATCAACCTAACTGCAGCAGATACATGCATCATTTTTGATTCTGATTGGAATCCTCAAAATGACCTCCAGGTAATACATTTCTTGGTTAACAAGGAAGGTAATTTTTTAAAAATTCCATGTTACTTTTTTTTGGTGATCCTCATATTTTTATATAGACAGATTAATGTGTTTCTCTAAGAAACATCTGTGTATAATGAAATTATTTTGTCATTTAATGATAATAAAATACACCTTTTAGTGTTCCTTACTAACTTATGAAAATATCTAATAATTAAATACAGTATTTGTCTTCTTTAAGATATGGGTAGGCCATGTGTGAGTGTGCATGCTTCTTACTCCAGCTCTTCTGAGGTTGAAGCAGGGAGATTTCTGAGTTCGAGGCTGGCTTGAACTATATAGCCAATTCCAGGCCAGTCAAAGCCATGTAGTGAGACTTTGCCTCAAAATAAAACAAAACAAAAAAAGCCCTAAATCCCACAATAATATAATAAAATAATACATGGGGGAAAGTAAAATATGGGCATGATCCCCTAGCTCAGGAAAGGGTTCCCTCTAAGAGTGATGTCCTAGGCTTGAATTCTATCTCAGCCTCCCCCAAAAGATCATATACACATGAGACTTAAACTCTACCTCTAATTATAACTTACAATAAAATTAAAATTTCAGAATTTACATGTTTATCCTAATGTAATATAGGCATCATATAGTATATGTAAAATTGAGCCATAATACACCTATGTACAAAATACTGTAGACATTGAAGGCATGAAAGCTACGCCTTTCTATGGGCTTCATAGAAACAAGAATATTAAGAATGTTTGGGGGTCAAGAGATAGCTTAGTGGTTAAGGTTACTTGCTGTTTTTCCAATGGACCCGTTTTTAATTTTTATCAGCCATGACATCTTATAATTCTCTGTAATAGTTCCATGGAAACTGACGCTCTCATTTGACCTCTGAGAATAAGAGGCATGTACATGAGACACACACAAGCAGGCAAAAACATACATATATAAATAAAATAACCAATGGTGAGAGCGATGAAGGCTGGGTGTGGCTACACACATCTTTCATCCCAGCACTCTGAGGCAAAGGCAGGCAGAACTCAGAGTCAAAGGTTAACCTGATCTACACAAGTCCCAAATAGCCAGGGCTACACAAAACATGCCATCTCAACAACAAGTGACAAAAAAGGCTCAAATTCTGCTGAAAACACATATTTAGGAAAGAATATGAAATGAGAATAAATTATACATGAAACTTGTTTTTTATTCATGATAGTCTTAATTATTCTGTAATTTGTAGTAATACTTTAAATAGCTATGAAATATAAATTATTAAGGATCAGTAAGCTTAATAAGATAACTTTTTAGATTTATTTATATTATTTTATGTGTATGAATGTTTGCCTCTGTGTATGGAGGTATACCATATGGGTACCTGTGCTCTCAGAAGAGAGTGTGGGATCCTATGGGACTGGAGTTAGGGGTTGCTGTAAGCCATTATGGGACCTTGGAAGGTCCTCTACAAGAGGTTCATGGGCTCATAGCCACAGAGCCATCTCTCCAGCACCACGGTAACATTTAAAATTGATTGTTTTTTGAGTAATCTCATTCAAAATATCAGAAATGTATTTAAGATTAATGCATAGATTAAATCAATCTCTTCATATAGAAGGACACAGTATTTTTCACTCTATACGTTACATAGTATTTCTTCCACACTCATTTTAATTAGCTTACATTATACACAATGGGCTTCCATATGGCAGTCTCATACATGGGAATATAAAGTGGATTTTGTGTTTTGGTTGTATTCATCCCCCAGGGTTCTCTGTTGTCTTCCTCCCTCACTGGGACCCTTCGTCCTCCAGCCAGATCCCTCTATCTTCACAGCTTTCTGCTTTGATTTTGGTGCTCCAATAATTGTAATGGGTGAAGAGTGATCTACAGGATCATAACACCTTATCAGTAGCTATATCAGAGAAGAAAATGTTTCCTCCTCCCAGCATCCTTAACTTGCTTCTAATCCTCAGGGAAGAGGGGAGCCTCAGCTTCAGGGAGTTGCTTCAAGCAGCTTGCTTTGCCTAGAGATCCTTGGGGAGGGCTGAGGATGCTTGAGTTCCTGCTGCTTCCTTGGGTAAATGCTAATGGGCTCTGTCACATGCAAGTCTGTTGCAGTGGTTGCACCTACACTGCCTTCATGAGTCCTCCAGCCATATCAAGCACAGAAGACAGTGGTCTGCAACACTGTACTCTGTCCAAACTTCTTATTTACAAGCACAGCATCAATATCCGCAGAAGTTATCCATTTTATCTCTGCATTGCACTGTACATGCTAGGCCAGGGCTGTGCCACTGAGCTGTGCTCTTAGTCTCTTTCCTGTTGAGGTGGAGGCCTCACTGTGTTGGCCTCAAAGCATTTATTAACTGCTGTGCCTTTGAGATGAGCAGAATGGGACTAATGTTGAGGAGATAGACTATATATTCCGTAGACTCCTTGAAATAAGGATTTATTCCACATGTCAAGGTTAGCAGGAACTCAATATATATATAAAGTCACCCAAGGCTGCGGTCACCTCAGTCTCCAGTTCAGGGTTTTTAAATTCCAGGGTGGATATTCTTTACCACATTTTTGGGACCAGAAATGTTCTAAGTTTCAAATATTTTATATTTCATAAGATTTACAAAATTTTGGGGCCTAAGTATAAATATTGAAATTCATCTCTATTTCAAATACACCCCATAACACAACTCGAGGGTGGTTTTAAGTAGCTTATGAGTTTTGATGCAGGGTAAGTGTAGACATTTCCACTTAGCTTTTCATATTTATGCTCAGAAATTTTCAGGTTTTTAAATTTTATTATGTTTTTTATTATTATCATTATTTTTAGATATTTTGTTCTAGTTTGAGTCATTCGGTATCCATGGTTGGTCTGGAACTCACTATGTAGATTAAGCTAGCTCACAGAGGTCTGCCTCTACTTCCCAAGTGTTAGAATCAAAGGCATATACCATCATACCCAGCATGATTTCTTCTTTATTCTGGACTTGTTTTGTTGTTTGTTTGTTTGTTTGTTTTGGGGAGTGTCAGGGGTGGGGTAGGGGTGAGCATCCTAGTATTGTGGTCAGGCTGATCTAAAACTTGCTATGTAGCCTACACAGACCTCAGACTGAAAGTCCTCCTGCTTCAGCCGCCTACAAGCAGAGATAACAAAGGAACTGCTGTATTCAGCTAAGATTTTGGATTCCTTAGGGTCACCAAACCATATCCCCATTAAAATACAGTAATCCAGGCTGGCAAGATGGTTCAGTGGATAAAGACATTTGCTGCCCAGCTTTGCAGCCTGAGTTTAATCCTCAGGGCCCACATAGTAGGAAAGAACTCTCTCAGAGTTGTCCTCTTACCTCTATATGTGATCCTTGGCACACCCTTGCCCACATGCGCACATTCACAGAAAAGTAAATGCATTGATTAACTTAATCCAAAACATAATGACCCATAAGGAATCTATAAGAACAGCCTTAAAATCTAATTTACTGCCAATAGTGGATTCTTCCTCATCATAGTAAAAAATTCTCATATACTTTATTATTCTCTATCTATAGTTCACTCTCAATAGATAATCTATAACTTTTTATTTTCTGTAGGCCCAAGCTCGTTGCCACAGAATTGGTCAGAACAAAGCAGTTAAAGTCTACAGATTAGTAACTCGAAACTCCTATGAGAGAGAGATGTTTGACCGAGCCAGCTTGAAACTGGGCCTAGATAAAGCCGTGCTACAGAGCATGAGTGGAAGAGACAGTAATGTCAGCGGTGTACGTATACTTTTTGTTTTAGCGTGGGGTTCCGCGTTACTTTAATTTTCTCTGTCTCACTCGTGTTTTGAAAACAGGAACATCTAACAGTATTCTGTGCACAGGGCGTTTTCAGACTGGAGAGCTGCCTGGTACGTTTGAGTGCTGTTTGTTCTGTATATGTAGCTTCAGAACTGCCGGACCTGAAGAGTCTTTCCAAAACAGAAATGTTTTCCCATCTTCCGAGGATATCTGTATCATGACACAGCAGGAGAATCCATAAAGTTTTTCAGTTATTAAAAATGACTAGTTACCAGCACTGGCTTCATTCTTTTATTAATTTTGGGTTATGGATTTGTTTGCCATTGTTTGTGGTATTTTGCTTAATATAGAATCAATAGAACTATAATGGAGATTACTTGGCCATTAGGCATTAGTTTGCTTGAAACCATTTTAGTTAAGTGGTAATCATATCCTTAAAACAAAAAAATAGTCAATACCTTCCAAATAATATTTTAGTTAATTTTTTCTCACATGTGGCCCAAGCCCAAAATAAGACATTGAATGTTTTTAGTATTGTATAGGGGTAATTCCATATTTCATTTTGTGACCTTTAAAATACTATCACTTCTAAAATGACTTTTTTTTTGACAGTTACAACAAATGTCTATAAACCCTAGCACGTAGTGCCTATTTAGGGAACATTTAGGTAAATCGTAAAGTCTGAAAAATTCTCACATTCATTACAACTGATGAACAATTAGCTGTTCGATAAACAGGTTGCTTAGCCACCATCCCATTATTAAATATATGGCTATCACTACACAGGTTGTGAGTGGTTTCAAAAATAGCTTTAAATAGTAAAAGCCGGTACCCCTAGGTGGATATAACTATTGATGCCCTCTTCACAGGGGCTTCTGTGGTTGACAGAATAAAGAGCTCACTGTTTGTGATGTTGAGAAAGATGCAGTTGGCTCCCAGTGCTTTCTTGGAACTCCTTATGGACATTTTCATTGGAGCAGGCCTCTCTGAAATCCTCAGGCACAGCCATGGTAACCTTAAAGAAGCTGCCTTTGGTTGCAAGGGGATTGGGATTGACTGGTCGAAGTCGTTCCAGAGTGACAATCTCATTGTAGGTAGCATCACAGGCAGCATACTCAATGACATAGAAATCTCCCTTCATCATCCGCACCCGGGCCAGCCACCAACCACAAGGTTCCTGTTCATTGGCTCTCGAATAGACCTCTACTTCATCTCCTTCTGTGATTTCCTTATTGTAGTCAGCTGGAGGTGGTAGTCGGACATCCCCAAAGGGAATCTGTCTCTCACTCTGACTTTTCTATTTAGATTCAGCAGCTTTCCAAAAAAGAAATAGAAGACCTGCTTCGAAGAGGTGCCTATGGAGCCATTATGGAGGAGGAAGATGAAGGCTCTAAATTCTGTGAGGAAGATATTGACCAGATTTTACTTCGTCGTACAAAAACTATCACAATCGAATCAGAAGGACGTGGGTCAACATTTGCTAAGGTAACAACACACAGTGAGGGTCTGCCAGAGGGTCCCTAGCACGGTGGTTCTCAACCTGTGGGTCACAACCCCCACAAAGGTCACATATATCCTGTATATCAGATATTTACACTATAACTCATAACAGCAAAGTTAGAGTTGTGAAGTAACAATAAAATGATTTTATGGCTGGGGTCACCACAACATGAGGAACTGTATTAAAGGGTCGCACATTAGTAAGGCTGAGAACCACTGCTTTAGAATAACAAAACTTACTGAATGAGTCTCTCTATATAGAAAGAGGATTTATTGGCATGACTTTCAGGCTGTGGTCCAGCTAATCCATTAATGGCTGCCTTTCAACAGAAGGTCTAATAGTCCAGTAGTTGTTCAGTGCATGAGGTGGAGTATCTCACCTGGTCCTCAGTATACACTAGAATCCCAAAGAAGTGGGCTCTAAAGCCAGTGAAGGAATGGACTTGTAATGAAAGGTGAGAGCAAGCAAAGAGAGAGAGCTTCCTTCTCCCCCTTCCCTTCCCTTCCCTTCCCTTCCCTTCCCTTCCCTTCCCTTCCCTTCCCTTCCCTTCCCTTCCCTTCCTTTATTTAGGCTTCCAGGAAAATGTGTGGCCCAGATTGATTGTCTAACGTAAAGATCCGGGTTAGAAGTGGGTGTCCCTACTGCGAATGATTTAATAAAACAAACAAACAAACAAACAAAAAAAAAAACCCAGTTCTCCAGAGGTGTTCCCAGCCAGCCATTTGTGTTAACTCAGGATGCAGTCGAGGTGACACCAGAACAGACATCACAGGATCACGGTCCTCACGCATAACTGGCACTGGTGTTTACATCTTACTTTCCAAAAGTAATATAGTTTGTTTTTCATCTTAGAACAGGCTAAATTAGCTGTCATAACCATGTTCAGGATTTTGTTTTATTTTGTTTTGTTCTAAGAGAGGCTGTCTTATACCCAGAGCATGCTAGGCAAGCAAGCCACTCATTGAGCCTCACATATATACATCCCCTCATATACATATTCACAACCACACACGTGGTGTATTTGTAATTATGTAGAAAAGGTAATCATATTAACTTCAACATATAAGATAGTCTGACACAATTGCTCAGTCGTTAAAGTGCCTGCTATGCAAGTGTGAGGACCCGAGTTTGCATCTCCATTTTCTAGGTTACAAAAAGCAACAACGAAGCAGGGTAAAGTGGCACACACTGTGACTGGTCAGTGACCTGTGAGTAAAAGGGCCCCCACATGCACACAACACACTCATGCACACACATGCATATACACACTACATACATGAAATAAGAAACAAATATGTAACTTAAAATTTTAATTATTTATTTGCTAAAGGGGAGCACAAGTACTGTAGTGCTAGCCCATAAATTAAATTTTTCCATAATTTCTTTTCTTTCTCTTTTTTGCTGTTCCTTTTTGTTTGTTTCTTTAAGACAGGGTCTTTCTACACAACTCTGGCTGTCCTGGAACTTACTAACTAGCTCAGGCTGACCTAAAACAGAGAAATCTGCCTGCCTCTGCCTTCTGAGTGCTGAGATTAAAGACATGAGACATCACACCAGGTTAATTCTACCATAATTTCTTAATGCTCCTGTAGTATTTTAGAAATTATGCCTTTGTCTCATGCAGTTTCCTGCTTATAAAAAAAAAAGATATATCCTTGTTTATTGAAAGCTTTCAAGTTAACCCACAATAGTAACTTGCTTATTTTTGCTCCTAAACTCTAGCCCGTGTTGGCATTAAAAACCTTTTGCCTTAACAAATGATGTTGTCTTTCAGGCCACTGTATTGGAGCATGGCTTAAGTACTTGTACATGTGCCAGATTCAGATACTGTGAACAGTAAATGAAAAGAGATCATCATTTATTTACAATGTTTTACCTTGTCAATGTCTGAGCACTTTCACAGCTTCATTCTATATTGCAGGCAAGCTTTGTAGCATCTGGAAACCGGACGGATATCTCCTTAGATGATCCCAACTTCTGGCAAAAATGGGCTAAAAAAGCAGAACTAGACATAGACACCATCAGTGGCAGAGTAAGTATTTACGAAGGCGACAGCAGGCTGGTTACTGTGTGTAGCAGATGTTCATGTGAGTTTGCATTTCTGTCATTTAGAAAGTCAACCAAACGTTAAAAGATGCTGAGAAAAATGCACCTTAAAATTATTCAAACACAAATCATTTAAAAAGAATAAAAAGGAAACATGGGGAAAAATTGACAATTCTTTCTTACAAAATTCCAATTACTGCATGTAGAAGATATGAGGGAAATGTAAAGTCACCCCCAATCTACAATAATAATAATTCTAGCAGGTAAATCCTTTAAGGAATTTTACAATTAATGGGTTGTTCAGAAAAAAAAATGGGACTGGCGAAATGGCTTAGTGTTTGAGAACACTGGCTGCTCTCCCAAGGTCCTGAGTTCAATTCCCAGCAACCAAATAGTGGTTCACAACCATCTACAATGGGATTAGACTCCTTCTCCTGGCATCATGCAGGTGTACATGCAGACATAGCACTCATATACATGATATATGTATATATAGTCTTTATAAAACGTACAATCTGGGTGTTTCTGTGTTCTCAGTATATGCCTTCTAAAGTACATTAGACAAACAAAAATCTTAGCTTTATACCAGAGACTCTTAAGATTACTTGTCTATAAGTACAGAGCACTGTGTATAAAATAGAATAATAGAATACACCAGGACCTGTCTTCTCTGACCCTGGCTTCCTCTGCTGCTGTGTATTATTTTCTGCCCTGGGGCTTTCCTAAGCATCTGATGTCATCCGGGGCCCCTTGTTTACTTATAATGATATCTCCTACCTTGCAAATTCGAATTCTTTAAAAATTCTTCATACCTTAACTCCCAGCCAGCTTTTGTACTCTTCCTCCCTTGTAAAACATTACATCTCGAGTAATATTTAGTTTAACATGTTTATCTGACTGCCAAACTTTGGATTCCTTTTAAACAGAAACTATCTTAATGACCTTTGTTTCAATAGTACCCACAGTAGAGAAGCAGGCACATGAGTTACAGAGAATGAGCTAAACTGAATTGGCCAGTGGAATCCAGACACTGCCTTGTCTTTACATATTAACATAATTATTTTGTACAGAACTAACTTAATGTTTCTAGACATGAAATGATTTATAACATTTGACCAGCAATTCAGTTCCTGTGCATGTCATTGTTCTTTTGCCTTTAAAATAAAACTTATGTCAAAAAGATTTCTTTAGCTTTATTTATTTTAAAGTTGAAAGCAACCCAAATTAAGTTATTAATCAGCTTTAGGTAAACAAATTGTAAAGTTGAAATCGAGTCTAAAATATATTATGGTTATTGTAAAAGCACAGTAATGTTTATACTAATGACAGAAAATCCCAATTGTTTTTAGTCTATGAATTTAATGACATGAATTATACATGTATCATAACACTTTTTTTTTAAGATTTATTTATTATATGTAAGTACACTGTAGCTGTCTTCAGACTCTCCAGACGAGGGCATCAGATTTTGTTACGGATGGTTGTGAGCCACCATGTGGTTGCTGGGATTTGAACTCAGCCCTATCATAACACTTTTAAGAGAACGTATTTTGGGGACTGGAGAGATGGCTGAGCGGCTAAGAGCACTGACTGCTCTTCCAGAGGTCCTGAGTTCAATTCCCAGCAACCACATGGTGGCTCACAACCATCTGTAATGGGATCTGATGCCCTCTTCTGGCGTGTCTGAAGAGAGACAGTCAGTATACACACATAGATAAAATAAATACATAAGTTCTTTAAAGAAGAGAGAGTATTTTAAGTTGACTTGCTAGGGTAGCAGGTCTGATAGTTACTCAATTTTTCTTTCTAATACTATTTATTGTTTCTGTAATTTAGGAGTTGAAGATTAAAAGGCTTATTGTAAGTAAAATGGTGGAAGTACCTTTCTTAATTGTAAAATTAAACTTTACAGAACAGTTTAGTTATTGACACCCCAAGAATTCGGAAGCAAACCAGACCCTTTAGTGCCACAAAAGATGAATTGGCTGAATTATCTGAAGCTGAAAGTGAAGGAGAAGAGAAACCCAAACTCCGGAGACCCTGTGACCGATCCGGTGGCTATGGGAGGACTGAATGCTTTAGAGTGGAGAAAAACCTACTGGTTTATGGGTAAAATGTTATACTCAGTGTTTGTCATAAAAGATTATATATAAGCTTAAATATTTTCATATGCTATATATAAAGTTACTTATGTAATACTATTTATAAACTTAAATATTTTCAATATTATTAGAATCAACAAAATCTATTTTAAAGTATGCACAATTTCTGTGTTAGCATGTGTTATTTTTCTGTGGTTACACTGTTTTGAGTGAACTGTTCACATCAAGCTCCTCACTCTTCCATGTGCACATTTAGTAATACAAAGCAGACAGTGTCACTGTCGCTGAGTCAGACATTCTCTAAGTCACTAATGCATTCTGCTTTGCTCTACACACAAGAGAAACCATTCGTAAAGCTGTATAATGGCAGAATTCTTGTAGTTCGGGGCCTTTATGCATGAGTTAGGATTTTGCTCAGACTTACCTGAGTATTATCCTAACTGTCCCTTTTCACCAGGTGGGGCCGATGGCGAGAGATCCTGTCTCACGGGCGTTTTAAGCGGCAGCTGAATGAGCATGATGTGGAAGTCATTTGCCGGGCCCTCCTAGCCTATTGCCTCGTTCACTATCGGGGCGATGAAAAAATTAAAGGCTTCATATGGGATCTCATCACTCCCACTGAAGATGGCCAGACTCGAGAGCTGCAGAATCACTTAGGTAAGTGTATTTGTCTCCTTTAAAAAAAAGATCTTGTATAAATAATACTGTATTCTCATGTAAAATTTTAAAGTAACACAGATAGAATTAACGAAGGTAATGTTTACACTCAAAAATCAAACTTCAGTCTATACCAGTATTGTGGACTTGGGTGGGTGGGTGGGTACGCACGCTTATATTACTATTGAATTTGTGTCACTTTGCAAACTCTTGACCTCTCAGTGTATCGCTGTGAGTCCACGTAGCTTTGTCACATTTCTCAACCCTTTCTTAGTATTCCATGATATGGGAGTTTGATAGTTTGACTTGTAGCTTCTTTAATGATAGGCATTTTATCTAGTTACAGTTTGACACAGTTGAAAATAAGCATCAGTTAAAAAACAAAAAAACAAAAACACCTCTGTACACTCCTTCTATTACCTGTGTGTAAACCTTTCTCTATTGATGGTATCTGCATCTTTAGTGCCTTAGATATGATCTTTGGGTCAATCATCCCGTCTCCCGGGATACTGTAAGCACCCGGACCTAGGATGTACTGAATCACAGTCTGCTTTATAGCAATCCTCAGGATTGGTATGCTTTTTGGAGTATGTGAAACAGCAGTAATTAGTTCATTGTCCAAAGTGAAATTCTGTCATTAGTTTGTGCTAGTGTATTTCCTCACGACTTTGCTGACAGAATGTTCATTTCTATATATAATACATTTTTTACCATAAAACAATTGCACTTTCTATAAAAATGAAAAATTACTGTGCTTTTAAAATTATGTTAGAATTTTGTTCCTCAGAATCACAAAATATTTCTTACCCATTGACTATATGCTTGTCCAATGTATGCGGTATGAAAAGACTACAAAAGCTCCTTGAGCCCCACAGCTTTAAATTCCGGCTGGATAGATAGACCCGGGGTATAGATGAATTAATTAAACCGCTACAGCTTGGAAGCAACATTGTGAAATGATGCTGGAGTCATTATACACTTCCCAGTTAGCACAGTACCAAGCATTTGTTTTGGATGAGGAGGTCAGTATAGGAGACAAATCAATTAATTTGAGGAACTAGCATTTAGGTAAAGGTGAAAAAAAATCACGCAAATATGGTTTCACTCTTCTCCTAAAATGCACATATAAAATGAAGAAGGAAATATAAGGGATTAAGCTTGATGAATTCTATAGAACAGAAGACTTCACTTTTCAACAACTTAACTGTAGGACTGGGAATGCTTGGGGAGCTTGTCCAGTGAGTCTCCACTGGAGAGGGAGGACCTTGTGCATCCCCACTTTGAGCATGTTGCTGGTATCTAATGGGGAGATTCTGGGTATACAGAGACAGTTCCTGTCCATGAAGAACCATCTGTCCCCAAATATTAGTAGAGTTGACAAACAACCCCAGTGTAACTAAAAGAGATGTATCCTAGCGGTCTGTGGCATTTTGGGGCCTTACTTTATTTCATGACTAAGACAACCTAGGGAAAATTACCTGTCTTTACTAGATGATTTTACATCAGAATGTACAGTATGAAGAAATTATTCCCTTTCCAGACATGTGTGACATAAGTGACTCCTTACCTTTTAGATAAAGGTAACTAAGAGATTCATGAATTATAGCTATCTTTGACTTATGTCAAAACAATATATGAGTAGTTGAAGAAAAGAATATAGGTGGAACCAACTGGCCATGCATTAATGGTTAAGAATAGCAGAACATGAGAATCCATCCTAGCATGTCATCTACTTCTGTGTATTCTCATATTCCACACTTAAAATACAGGCATGAGCCATCAAAAATAGGGAGACTGAGAGGGGAAATAGCAATAACATTTTGGAACATGGAAGCAAAGGGAGGTGCTGACAACTTTGTTAACCTTGAAACAGTTAATTCTTAGCTTATCGGTTCTAAAAGCCAAAAACTCTGTTGTATTTCACAAAAGAATTTGTGATACCAGGGGCCCCTAAAAACAGACATGAAAAGATTCAGATAGTGATTACAGCTGCTTAAAGGCGCTCAGGTCCCCAATACCCTCAGTCTCTTACAGCCAGAGTTTACACTGACAGAGCCTTTCCTCTGGAGACAGGAAAAGATCAATAGGTATGAGGTGTAACGATTGTAAATAAGTGTGTGCACTGGTCAGGGCAATCCTAGGGGGAAAACTAAAGATTAGATGCAAAGCTAAATATACTGGCTGCAAAAATTCCCACAAATGAACATCATTTGATCCTATACTCACAAGCTCTGCCCATTTCTTCAAAATGAAGTGCATTATTTTGAATGCTAAAAGTAATTTTAAAAAATGAAAACAAGAAAACATTCTTCTAATTTACTCGTTCTGTTAACCAATGAGGTAAAAAAAGAAAGCCAGATGAAGTAGTCAAAGTTGTATCATTAGTAATTTTCAAGAGTTAAGAGTGAAACAAGTCTGACGTGTTGCATTCATAAACTTGAGCTCTTCTGGTCACACTGTGATTCACTACACTCTAGTTAGTTACAGCCGCGGAGCTAAAGGCCCCTGAGTTAGCACGGATGTCCTGCAGATTCTATGACCAGAGTGAAGTACAGGAAAGAAGGTCTGGAAACAACTCAGACTTAGAAACAGATGCCAAGGATTTTAAAAGCACACAGGAGGAAGCGTGGTTTCTGAGATAGACTGGAGAGGAGTGTTTGATTTCTTTCTTTCTTTCTTTCTTTCTTTCTTTCTTTCTTTCTTTCTTTCTTTCTTTTTTTTTTTTTTTTGAGACAGGGTTTCTCTGTATAGCCCTGGCTGTCCTGGAACTCACTCTGTAGATCAGGCTGGCCTCGAACTCAGAAATCCTCCTGCCTCTGCCTCTCGAGTGCTGGGATCAAAGGCGTGCGCCACCACGCCCGGCTCTTGATTTGGTTTTGAGAGTTGTGGTTGATTTCATTTTCTGGAAAGCTGATCAAGTGTGGCACATGTGGTCAACCTGAACAGTGATGGTCTTTTATTCTTTGAAGAAATTCATATAAAACTCTCAAGGACATAAAGATGACCTTAGCTGTCTTAAGGCTAAACCATTCCCTGTTATTAATAAAGCAAATTCTGGAGAGCAAGAGAACAAATACATTTCTCATATCTAGTGAACCTACAGTAAAGGAGGGGGTAGGTTACAGCATCAGAGGACACCAAAGTGAGTATTGTCTCTATTTGTAAAATTGACTTAATTTTTATAAAGCCATCTTGAATTGTGTTTGAGTTGTAATTATCTTAGCACAATTACCGTTAATGTACTAAAGACCTCTGTGTAACCTACAGAGACTCCAGAAAGTCTCCAGCAACCTTCTGCATTCGAAACATCTTTCAAATAATAGCTTTTTCTACAAGGTACTTGTGATTTCCATTGTACTTCTCATCGTTACAGGCCTCTCCGCTCCTGTGCCCAGGGGCCGAAAGGGGAAGAAAGTAAAGACGCAGACAAGCTCCTTTGACATCCAGAAAGCAGAGTGGCTCCGGAAATATAACCCAGAGCAGCTCCTGCAAGACGAGGGCTACAAGAAACACGTCAAGCACCACTGCAACAAGTAGGTCGTGGGGGGCAGCTTTGGGACACTCACGTTCCTGCATGTGCTGGTGCTAACGGAGTCTAGTGAGAGCACAGTCTAAGCTTTTACCTTCATGTGGTGTCTTCACGTATTCATGAAATGTCTTATGTAGTTCTATCAGCAATAAAATTAATCTCCAGATAAGCTTGTCCCTTCCTGGGCATTTAATGATGACCATTATAAAGATCTTTTAGTATCTTCTGTGTAGCATCAGTGATGGCGGTCACTTGATCATACTTAATCATTATTATTAAAAGACTCTGTATGAGCAAGGGGTAGCGCACACACCTGTTCTCTGTCTGCTGGGGAAGGCAATGGCAGGGGACTTCACCCATGAGTTCATAGCAAGCATTTTCTACTCAGCAAGTTTCAGACCAGACAAAGCTGCTTAGCAAATCCTCTCAAACAAGCAGACAGACAAAACAGACCAGAAAGTTAACAAAAGTCTATAGATAATCCCCCACCTTGACTGTTTTTTCTTTAGTGACTTAACATTCTTGTGTCTCCTGTAGTTGGTTGGTTGGCTGATTTATTTATGTATTTGTTTACCTATCTATTTATATTCATAGAGTCCTGCTTCGTGTAAGGATGCTGTACTATCTAAAGCAAGAAGTCATTGGAAATGAGAGTCAAAAAGTCTTTGATGGAGTTGATGCAAGGTAACTTAAATGTTTTTATTTTAAGATTTATTTATTATTATATGTAAGTACACTGTAGCTGTCTTTAGACACACCGGAGGAGGGTGTCAGATCTCATTATGGGTGGTTGTGAGCCACCATGTGGTTGCTGGGATTTGAACTCGGGACCTTCGGAAGAGCAGTCAGTGCTCTTACCCGCTGAGCCATCTCTCCAGCCCCCAACTTAAATGTTTTAATAACACAGTGAAGTGACAGAAAATCACATAGTCAGTAGAGGACAGTCCCCTGTATATAGGGATCCATCCCTGGCCTCTCTTCTGTTACTCTCATCCTTGGTTCTCTTATAAAATGCAGCAGCAAATGTGGGAGTAATGATTTGAAGAATTGTATGTAGCCAGATGGAATTCAGGTAGAAACCAATGAAATCGACAGTTAATTCATCTCTTCAGAAAAGTCTGTGTTATTTTGTCTTCTTTGTGTTATTGGGTTCAAACCCAGGGAGCTTGCTTGTGCCTGCCAGGTGCACTTTACCACCTGTCTATACCTCCAGTCAGGACCAATTTTGAATACTCTCAGGCATTGTGAAACACTGAAGATAAAGACAAGATGAATATTTATCCTTAAGTAGTTTGTGGCAGCAATGAATAGGAATGAGCCTGTGCTTTGCGTGCATGGCTGAGATGCAGAGGAAGCACTCCAGGCTCATCTTGATTCTTCGCTCCAGGCAGTGTGTTTCAGTCTCTCGTCTCTGCAGTTTCTCTTCTACACTTGTACCCACCTTAACCACTCACTCACTCAGCCCCAGCGTCTCAGGAACTAAATGTAAGCCAGCCATCAAGTAGAAGTAACCTCAGCTTCCTTCCCCCCAACTGCACAACCTGAGCTTTCCTGTACTCATTCTCTTCTAATACGGCAGCCACGCGAAACCCAACCACACCCTGGGCTCCCAGGCTCTTGACCTGTGTCTGTGGTACAGACACACGTGCACTTGTAGGCTCGATCCACCCTGTCAACCCCATCAGTGTGACTCTTGATCACTGCTCGGCCTTTCCAACTCACTTGCAGCTTGGGAACTTGTCCTTAGAACTCTGACCTCATATGGCATCTTCGTACCACTCAATTACTAGACATTATCTTTTTGTGCCCCTCCTTTTTTCCCTTATTTAGTTTTATTCCCTAAGATACTAAATTCCTCAACCCCATTGCTTGCCTGTCTCACTGTTTCATGTACCTAGTATAACTTCAGGTTGGGTAAAGCTAAGTTATCTACATACTTCCTGCCTTCCTCTAAGCACCTGAACATGACTAGGAAAACACCCATTATGGGAAATGAATTTATTTCAAAGCCATGAATATTCAAAATTAAAAGGAACGAACAGACTGTTTAACCATGCTGGCTCGGAAACTTCTTTTCTTCCTTACCTGTTTCCTCAAAGCACCCTTTCAACTCACCAACAATGTCTAAAAATGACATGTTTCATAGAAGAACACCACCACTCAAGAGCAGCCTGCATCCATGCTACCTACCTGTCCTTTAGCGACAGTAGACATGCCACTCCTTCGCCAATTCACAGCCTTGGAGCCCTTCTCTACTGTTCATTTAAGAGCCTTACTTCTGACGTAATCTTTCTTTCCTGGGCCCTTCTCTTCCTCGTTCCCCATCCTTCCTCCCGCTTGCGTACACACGTGTTCATATCACTTATGATAAAAGGAAAGGGACTTCCATAGTGTCTATCTCTGTCTTAATGCTTCCCTTCACAACAGACTCCTGGATTTTCTGTTTCTACTTCTTTGTTTGCACTTTTTTATCATCAGCCCATTCTAACATGATTGCACAAAAGTATTTCTTAGCATACACAGTTACACAGTCAATCTTCCTTCTTCCTTCCTTTCTTTCTTTCTTCCTTTCTTTCTTTCTTTCTTTCTATCTTTCTTTTTTCTTTTGTTCTTTCTCTCTTTGCTTCTTAAAATGTTGTCTTTCATAGGTATCCATGGTGCTTCCTCTACCCACCAATTCCTTGCATTCTCCTATATAAGAATTCTCCAGCATTACTGAATCCTGCTCATTGCTGTGATTCTTGAGTCTTCTTCCTCCACCATGAAAGAAAACTTAACTCCTCAGCTCCATGAAAAATGGGCCAAGTGGGCACCTTCCTTCTCTTCTCTAAGTCTCTAGTCTAGCCTCAATTCTCTTTGTAAATTTCCGCTGAGACCCACTCATTGAGTATTCTTGTCTCCACAATCTCTCTACACTCTGTTCTTCAATCAGCAGCTAGAGTGATTTTTTTTCCAAAGCATTGTTACATCTCTTCAAAATGTCCCCCTAAAGCAGAATCCAGGCTCTTGAACCTAAGAGAGCCCACACCTCTCTTACTCCCTTCACTCTGCCCCTTACTCTGGTTCCAGCCACTCTATTGTTTCTGTTCATCCAACAGGTCAAGCTCACACTGTGTTGTTCTGGTCCAAATATGCTTTGTCCAGATCTCCCAAAGAACTGTCCATGTAAGTGGCTCCAGAGTTTGCTCAGCAGATCTGTACACTGTCTGTTCTTCCAGAAGACCCCAGGTTAGACTCTCACCCTTGCAGATCAGCTACAGCACTCCAACTCCAGTTCCAGGGGGTCTGACACCTTCTTCTGGCCACCAAGAGCACACAAATGGTACACAGACAAGCACGCAGGCAAAGCACCTATACACATATAATGGAAATTACAAAAAGAGAGCTATCCATGTATATAATTCAAAGTTCAGCAGAACTGTTGTCCTCTCAAGTAGGCCTTCCTGCCACGCCATCTAAAGTACATCCAATCATCTATTTTAATGTCTCTTAATTCCTTTGCTATTCAAAACTTTTTCTTTCATTGTAATTCACGTTCTGTCTTATTGATCATTGTATTCTCATACGTTATCATCTGTGGCTGGGACTATCGATTTCTATAGAGCCCTTGCCTATCACATAAGGACCTAGGATCAATCCTGAGCATTCTCCTCCCCAAGTAGAATGGCGAATCTTAAACTGTTAATTACTCAATGAATACTTGCTGACTAATTGCCTCTTTTCCTCTGGCTATGACTAACCTACTGACCTACATTTGGTATCCTAGTCAATGTTCTGTTGATTATTCTTTTTCCTTTTTTAAAATAATTCTACATCTCTTTGGATTTTATCACGTTTACATCTCCTCCACCTTAAACACAAATTTGTACACAAAATGCATCACGTTTGAACACAGTGTCTCTTCCACCATATTAATACTCCCTTTGCTGTCATAGACTCACTTGTCTTATGTCAGGAACTTGAACCACTGGCCATGTTACTTTCTCAGCCAGGAAGCAGAGAGTAGTAAGCTCCTGTGCTCAACTCTTTCTTCTCTCGAGCTTAGGGTCCAGGCATAGGGAATGGTGCCCCGCAGAGTGAGGAGCTTTTCCCCTCTGTTACCCGAATCCAAATGACCCCTCAGGTCATTCTAGAGGTCACCAATGCGATGCTTGAAAATAATTATCACACATCACTTACCACTTAGCTTTCATTATTTGGGGTTGCCATCTTGGTGGCTTAACGTTTTATATCTATTCTAATGTTTTCAGATCTCTATCTCAAGTCTGTACCTCTTACTTAAATTTTACCTTTTTACACTTGCCTTGATTGGTTACTATGATTAGAACATTTTCTTTTCCTCCTTTCTCTGCTAACCCCTCCTTTCCTCAGCTCTATGGACTAAGCCTGTCTTTCTGTGTCTACAAGTCTGTGCTGGGCCACATAGGGCCACATACTCCAATACTGCATCATGCTACTGGTCATGAATTCCTGCAGGTGCCTCTTTACAAAGTCAAGGGCATCCATTTAAATTCATTGCAGTTATTGGTACTAAGCGTATTTTGAATGAAAGATTTAACCTAGGAAGTCTTAAAGGGCCTTAGGCAGGAAATATCACATCATTTTCAAGGCAGAAATCAATCACTTGGGAGGCTGAAGCAGAATGAACAAGTTTCATGTCTGCCTGATCTGCATAGTGAATTCTAATCAGCCTAGCCTCCATAGCATAACACAGCCTTCAAAAAACAAACAAAACACAATAAAGAACCAGAAAAACCCAGCAAAACATGCAAGTCTGTCTTGTATCCCTTTTGCTAACAGTTTACAAACACCTCATGTTCCTGTGGCACTCAGTTTGAACCACCAACTGTATGTATACTGACTGATGCTTTCACAAGCAGGAGCATGGGCAAAGCTTTTCATCACAAAGAGCCAGGCTTAAAGCGCCACCTGGTGGTGGACAAGGGACACTGTTTGATCCCAATTCCCCTCCTTTTGAGTTAGAAACTCCATTAAAAAATAAGTATTCTGGGCTGGAGAGATGTCTCAACAGTTAAGAACACTGACTGCTCTTCTAAAGGTCCTGAATTCAATTCCCAGCAACCACATGGTGGCTCACAGCCATCTGTAATGGGATCCAATGTCCTCTTCTGGTGTGTCTGAGTGTACTCATATACATAAAATAAATAAATCTTTAAAAAAATATAAATAAATACATATTTTCTTTAGCTAAGTTTCTTTATCTTTTTTTTCAACTTTTGAAAAGTACAGAAAAGTCATTCTCTCTATTTCTCTACTCAGTGGAAACATTTTCAGTTTTGGTTTGTTTCATAGCAAAGATACAATGAAGTACCTGCTTAAGGTGCTAATATTATCAGTGTCGCGTCCCCCACGTCCTTTCTCCCCATGGGCCAAGCCCTTCTGAAGACAACTGCGAACCACAGAGCTGAGTCACTCAGCATCCTCTATCTCCTCAGGAAACTCTTTGTGCCTTCTCTCTCACGGCTATTGCTGGTCACGTGAAGGGGTCTTTGTCGGCTCCAGGAGCACATTTGTCAGCTTGTTTTTATATGAAAGCCAAATTATTAAAGAAGTTTTGGCATAGAACTTAATTATTACCAGGAAACTTAACAGTTAAGATCTAAATTAATTGCTAATTAATTTAGGAAATGATAGTGATCAGACATAGTATTACTTTGTGTTAGATTAGTTTTCTGACTCCGTAAAAATTAATAGTTTAATGAAATCAAATAGTAAAATTCTTAGTCTATTTTGTTTTCTGCAGAGTAGTTCATTCAGTTTCTACCATTTGACTACTGAATATCAGGAAACATGCACACGTACAGGGACACACACACGCTAGCTATTAAACATTAGGAATGTATCTTTTATCCTATACTTGTTCTAAATTACAATCAAAGAAATAAACAGGCTTACAGGTGATGTCACCTGCATCATTTGGAGAACATTTCAGTGAGAATGGTATCATGGGGTGCGAGGGAGTGGACAAGTTATTGCCAGCTCGCTGTCATAAAAACAGACAAACTGCCGGGCAGTGGTGGCGCACGCCTTTAATCCCAGCATTTGGGAGGCAGAGGCAGGTGGATTTCTGAGTTCAAGGCCAGCCTGGTCTACAGAGTGAGTTCCAGGACAGCCAGGGCTACACAGAGAACCCCTGTCTCGAAAAACAAACAAACAAAAACAAAAAAACAGACAAACTGACAAAGCATTATGGGTTTTTGTCAAGAGTCTGTAATAATCTGAACACTGTCATTTTTTACTGAATAGTATGAATATATATAAATTAATATATACTTATATATTAATACTAAAGTAGTGCTTTGTATGATTTAATTAAATTATGAATTAAAACCCTACATTTTTAAGTGTGATCTCAACAAAGCTGATCTAAGATGTGCCATAGCATTCTTTTGCACAAAGCACTTCCTTTGACCTGTCAGAACCTGGTGTTCTCACCTGAAGATTTGTCTTACAATGCTATTTACTGCTGTAACAACCCAGTGAGGTGCTCTGTGTGTGTGTGTGGTGGGGGGGAGGGGTGGGGAGCAGTGCTGAGAAGACTGCCTTAGGAGAACCAGACGGTAACCCTTGCTGAGACGTATTGGCTTTGCTGAACATAATGTTAGTTCATTCTATGAGATCTTTGTTGCTGTTACACCACTTATACCTCTTGCCTCCTTTATACACATTTATGAAATTCATAATGTTGTGCTGTTTTTAAGTGACATTGATGTGTGGGTGCCAGAGCCAGACCATTCCGAGGTTCCTGCTGCGTGGTGGGACTTTGATGCTGATAAGTCTCTTCTTATTGGGGTTTTTAAGCACGGTAAGTAAGGAGTGAGGGGTAGAGTTCTTTTTGTGGATAATGGAATTCCCAGTTTTTTAGTTTATTGGTTTTCACTTACAGTTTTACTACACACACACACACACACACACACACACACACGTATAGTCATTAAACCATAGATTGTCAAACTAAGACAAATCAAATCCTCATGAGATGGTGGTGTATGTGACTTGCCCTCTGGACTTTCAGTGTTGCACAGATTCCTCTCTCAGAAGAGTTGCATCAATTCTCTGTGTGATCAGTTTATTCTTTTTGATTGATAAGATGTATTTATTGTTATTTTATACATTAGAATGCTTTTTCTCCATATGTGTTTTTTTTTTTAAAGATTTACTTATTATATGTAAGTACACTGTAGCTGTCTTCAGACACTCCAGAAGAGGGCGCCAGATCTTGTTACGGATGGTTGTGAGCCACCATGTGGTTGCTGGGATTTGAACTCTGGACCTTCGGAAGAGCAGTCGGGTGCTCTTACCCACTGAGCCATCTCACCAGCCCCTCTCCATATGTGTTTATGCTCTGCATGCATTCCTGATACACTAAGATGCCAGAGGATAACACCAGATGACCTTGAACCTGAGTTAGGATGACTGGGAGCCACTCTGTGGGTGATGGGAACCAAACCTAGGTCTTCAGCAAGAACAGCGGTGCTCTCAATTGTTGAACCATCTCTCCAGCTCTGTTTTCATTGTTGTTGCTGTGGTAATTTTTTTTTTAAGATTTGATTTTTAATGATGTGTGTTCACATGCATCCAATGCTCAAGTCATTAAAAAGAGAATGTTGGATCACCTGGAGCTGAAACTAAAGGCTGTGGTTAGCAGCGTAACATGGGTCCTGGGAACTGAACCTGGGTCTTCTAGAGGAGCAGGAACACTCTGAAGCACTGGGCCCTCCCTCTATTTTTCTTTGTAACAGATACATTAAAATTTTTATGGTATTATTTGACCGTGTTGTATTTAGTAACTCTTTCAAGACAGCATATTTAACATGTATTACTTAGATATACAATGTTCCTTTAATCCCAGAATATCCGTATTCTGCATACAAGGAACCCTTGTGTTTTCACAACTTTCTTCTGTCCTCTGAATCTTTGTAACTGGCGGTCCTTCCAGGTTATGAAAAGTACAACACGATCAGAGCAGACCCAGCTTTGTGCTTCTTGGAAAGAGTGGGCAAGCCTGACGACAAGGCTGTCGCTGCTGAACAGAGAGCCAATGACTACATGGATGGGTACGTGTGGGTCACACTTGGCTCCATGGGCTTGCTTTCCCTGTCTGTGAGGTTCATCTTTGTCTTTAGATTTGTTTACTGTTTGCTTTATGCAATTTGCCTGCATGTATGTATAGATAACATTTGCATGCCTAGTGCTCCTAAAGTCAAAAAAGGGCTTTGGATCTCCTGGGACTGGAGTTATTATAGAGTTGAGAACCAGTTTGTGGGTGTCACGAATCAAACCTGGGTTCCCTACAAGAGCAGCAAGGGCTCTAATCACTAAACTTGCTTTGTAACTCAAGGTTTATCTGTGTGTGGGGCGGGGGGAGCAAGACCACGTGCAGGAGTGCATAGGTCGACTGCAGGTGTTATTTTCAGCTCTTGCCAACCTTGTTTTTTTTTTTTTTTTTTTGTGAGAGAGAGGCCTCTTCTCAGGGAGTGGGCAAATCTGGTAAATGAACAAGCCCCAGGACCCCCATCTGTACCTTCCTACCATTGGGGTCATAAGTGTGCACCAAATCACTCGGCTTTTTCTGCAGTGCTGAGAATCAATTTGACCTCTAAGACAGGCCGAGAAGTCATCAGTCTCTTACAATAATGAGAACATTTGTCATTCTAACAGGGATGTGGAAGATCCAGAATACAAGCCTGCCCCAGCCATCTTTAAAGATGATATTGAGGTATGTTTTGGATCACATTTTTTAAACTTCATTATTAGGTATTCCTTATAAGTGATCAATTTAAATTGATGAACATCACGAATAATCATTTAGGATTGCCTGACATCCACTGCTAGCCAAGATTAAAACTGGCTTGGGCATGTAATGCAGTTTGCCTATATTTCATACTTCTTAGAACCAAGAAGTATAGCATCTTGGGACAAAACTTGAAAACTAAGTAAAAGCAGATACTCAGGTAAACACAAAAGCATGGAAATTATACCTCCATTGAGAAGGACTGCATTAAAGGAAAACATCTAGCAAGATCCTAAAATGCCATCGTAATGTAAAGAAAGCAAGTCAGTGTGGAGAGTCACTGCTACAATCGTAGGGTTTCAGGAATGAGAGCTCAGCTTAGAAAGAGTGCAAGGCACATGGAGACATCAGATAAACTGAGATGACTCAGCCTGGGAGTATGCTCACTGCCAACTCTAAAGACGAAACCTCAATGGTGGTAAAAGAACAAACTTGAGGGAAGTGTTCCTGTGGCATACCCATATACACCGTGGCTGGCATGCACACATGCATGCATATATTGATAAATAAAAATAATGCATAAATAAATGTAAAAAAATTAAGGGAGAGGTAATCTACCATTCCCTGTACTCAGAGCCCCCAAGTAGGGGTCTCCTCCTAGTATGGTCTAAACTCTCGACTATAGTGGGAGTACACGGCCAGTGTGTGCCCACACAGGAGTGCCTTCCTAGAGACCTTGCTGCACATGGCTGGAAGTGTGATGTACAGTTGCCACGGACACTTTCCCCGGAAAAGTCTTCTGTTGGGATTCTTCAGGAAAGCACTCAAGGCAGGAACTGGTCAGAAGAACAGTTTATGTAGCAGGAGCTGGGCTTTGGACGGGACCATGCTGAGAGCTGAGCAGTAGAGGACTTCCCCAGTAGTAGGAAGTAAAAGTTTTCCCTTTCCTTCTATGGCATCTGTCTAGTTTCTTCTCCTGACAACCCTTACATCAATAATGACTGTCAAAGGAAAACTAAAAGTTGAGAAGTGGGTTAGCATGACTGCACCTGCCATCTGCCTGGCAAGCGTTCCAAAGGAACAAATGGCTGTCATACAGAAAGTACACTATTTGAATGAGGTATCAGTTGAAAAGACATGAATCCTCAGTATTAGTAAAATGAAGTCCACAACTGGATACAACTGTAGACACTCCAAAGGCAACCATAGCAAGCGAAGCTCCCCTGCAGGTTCCCAGCTGTGACACTTTCCATGGCCGTAAGAACATGGTTCTTGGAATACACTGCAGCAGTCTAAATGAAGAGCAGCACTGGGATGCCCAGCTGCACTGCTCTGTTGTCAGGTAAAAGGCTGAATCCACACACACAGTCCAAGCTGAAGAAGAGATGTACTGTTTGGCACATAGGAGTAAGTGTACATCTTTTAAGTGATGCACAGAACGTGAAAAGCAGCTCAACAGAGAAACATAAGGCAGCTCAGGGCTAAAGAGGATGGAGGAGGGCACCTAGTGACTGATTCAAACCATCAGAGGCAATAGGGAGAGATGGTCATTGTGAGAACTTAGCCAAAAAGTTGTGCTTTGCTTTTGCTAAGTGGATTGGTACAAAATCTTAGTTCAGTAAGTTCCTGGGTTAATTCATAGGTCAGGTTTGTTTTGTTTTGTTTTTAAGGTGTTGAGAGTCTCTTATAAAGAAGTTTTGTTCTTTTTTTTTCTTTCTTTCTTTCTTTTTTAATTTTAATTCAGTTACTTTGTAACAAATATCTGTCTCTTTAAAGGATGACGTTTCCTCACCTGGCGACCTGGTCATAGCTGATGGAGGTAGGCTGCACTTCTTCACTTAGCAGCGCTGGGAATTCATCTCCTCAGGAAGGGGAGATGAACAGGTCACACTGTTGTCTCTCTAATCTGCACGAGTACTATGGGACTGCTGTGCTTGTCTTAGAAACTCTGTACGGAGAATGTAACAGTACTGTTAGGCTTTGCAAAGCCTTGACTCTGAACTTACAGACTAGACACTTTGACTATGGCTTGGTTAAATCATTAGATATTAGTGCAATAATAATGCATTTCATTTCTTATCACTTCCGTATGTACATCAGGGAACAGCCTTTTACTCTCTACAAAACAAGCTGAGAAAGTTCTGCTATTACTGTTATTTTGGTTTTGTGGGATTTTGCTGGAATTTTTTTAAAGTAATTGTTTGTGGTTTTACACAAGGTCTCCTGTTACCAGGCTGACCTTAAACTTACGATATAGCTAAAGATGACACTGAGTGTCTGATCTTCCCAAGTGCTAGGGTTGCGGCATAGCTCATCTCTGCCAGTCTCATCACTGCTGGTGATAACAGACCCAGGACTTCATGCTTGCTAGGCAGACACTCTTCAACTGAGCTACATCCCCAGTCTTCACAGTGGGTTTTTTAAATATATATTTAAATACACAATTTTCTACCTAATGGCTTTAAAACTGCTTTGATTATAAATTAATATAAAGTCAATAAATAATTTTATATTTCCTGGGTTTACAGTATGAAGCATCCCGTTGATTTTTGTTTGGCTTTTAATGTATTCATGTCATTGAATAATTGCAAGGCAGCATGTTATATTAGACCCGGAATTCCAAGAGTTGTATTTTCTGTGCAAGAAAATTCCGTTCAAATAGCTAGCATCCTGACTCCACTTCCACCATACTCCTCTTACTTTGAGTAACTCTTCTACTGTAATGCTTTTTAAAGATATAAACTTATTTTTTTCTTATGAGATAAGGTCTCACTCACTATGTAGCTCTGGTTGCCCTGGAACTCACTATATAGACCAAACTGGCCTTAAACTCAGAGCTCTGGCTGTCTCTGTGTACAGAGTGCTGGGATTAAAGTGTGTGCTACCACACCCAGTGGTTTGTTTTTTTTTTGATAAAGAAAGACTTGATTGTTTACTTCCTATAATCAGATTGAAAGAAAAAAAGCAAATACAAAGTTTTGTCTTTTGTGAGTGTCATACAATAAATATCTGCTTAGGTTTTGTCATTGTTTTTAATATAAGTTTTCTTAAATACAGAGGGTCAATTGATGGAAGGGGATAAAGTGTATTGGCCTACCCCGTCAGCTCTGACCACACGGCTAAGACGTCTCATCACTGCATATCAGCGAACTAATAAAAACAGACACATCCAGCAAATACAACCCACGTTCTCAGTGCCTGCCAATGCCATGCAGCCTCTTTACGAAGAAGCTGCCCTGAACCCTAAAATGGCAGCTAAGATTGAAAGACAGCAGAGGTAAGACCGTAGCAGTTTTAATATACAGTATCTGTGGACATGTGTTCATTCAGACGATTATGAAGTTCTTAAACTATCATCCTGATTGGCCAGAACAAAAGGCTCACGTACATACATGCATATACTCATTCACTTACAGAAGCAGAATTATGAAAAAACTAGGAAAGATTATGTCTTATGTTTATAATTCATATTTCATTCATGTCTTTACTAACATTGAAATATTTAATAAAGGCATAGATAACATTTCTTTATACAATTTTAAATTATCAATAGATCCAAAACTTAAATTATGATAGAAACTTGCCTATCTTATTTCACATTAAAACATTTCTAAAATTTAAGAATGAATGGAAAGCAAACTCACTTCTTTATAAAAGGGTGAATTGTTGGAACTGCTGTTGTTGAAGGGAAAGTGAGAGACGTTAAGACAGGGGAGCCAAGCAGTCTCGAGTCTGAGGGAGGTGGATCTCTGTGAGTTCGAGGCCAGTCTGGTCTAAAAGGGAGTTAGTTGCCCGAGAGTTAGGCCTGTGTAGAGACACCCTGTCTTAAGACAAGACAAAGCAAGACAGGAAAGTTTCTCAACCACAAAAGTTCCAACTTCTTTCCGTAAAGTATCTTTCCAAGGTTTAATCATGCGTGTTTTTCTGTGTGCATGTTTTACCTACATGTGTGTATGCATATGTTCCTGATGCCTCAGGAGGTCAGAGGGAAAGCACTTTATACAATGAGGTATTAATAGTGTCTAAGTGTCTATTGCACAGAAACTCTAAACTTTACAGAGCCGCTCCCTTGTCAGGAGACACTAAGCTGATTCCCTTTTCACTCTGGTGTACAGCATCTAAGGGGTTTTTTAGTTGTTATTTATATATGCACAGACAAATGTATCCTACAAAATAAACAGTGATTATAGTGTAAGACTTCTCTTTGTACTGGGTGTGGTGTGCTCCATTGGTTGCCAGGACATATAATAAACTGCCGATGATTTAGGTATAGAGGTTGCAGATTTCTTAAAGTCTATTCTTAATCAGTTACAAAATGTCATCCCGCCACCTTCCTGTGGTCAAAATTCTCACAGAACCAGCCTAGACTAAAGGGAAGAGATACAGATTTCATCTCCACTGGTAATGAATTGTAGAAACTGTTAATGTCCTCTGTGCCCACCCTTTAGTCTGTTAGATGTGGATTAATTTTCATGAAATAGTAGGGTTTTTATGACATTTGATTGTTCATTGTTTTGCATAGGTAGAAAATGTTATGTCCTGAAGCCTGAGTCCAAAGATTCTTACAATTAGGTTGGGGTTTTTAAAGATTTGGGGTTTTTTATGTTTTGTTTTGTTTTTTTAAGATTTGCTTCCTATTACTATTACCTTGTGGGTCTGTCCAGGGGAATGAAGGTGCCTGAAGAGGCAAGGCCTGTTGGATCCCCTTGGACCAGGAGTAAAGGCACTTGGGAGCCACCCAATATGGTTGTTGCAAGTCAAAGTTGGGCCCTCTGGAAATACACGTGTTATTAACCACTAAACCATCTTTCTAGCCCCTATTATTATTTTTGTGTATTGCATGTGTGTCTGAGCATCATGTGATGCAGTGCCCACATACATAGGCCCAAAGAAGGCATCAGATGCCATGGAATGGGAATGGAAGCTGCGTTCTCTGTGAAAGCAATCGGTGATCTGAATGGAGGAGCCCTCTTTTGTTATGCTTTACTCTGCATTTCTAGCCTTACTACAGTTATCTCCAGCCAAGAATGCCATACTTAGCTTTAGTTCCCCAGTTTATTTTTGTCTCTGTTACCCAAAAAACCCTTTTTCTCATTGTCTGGTCCATAACATAGCCCATGTGGTTTGCTCAAGTAGACATTAATAAGTATTAGATAACATCATTTCCCCCTTTCTGCGCTCATATAGCATTTACTTAACTAAATTAAGCCATTACGTAAAGTAGTGCGCAGATGTTGTGATGGCATGTTTGTGTACCTCGGTCTCAGTTGCAGTTTGTGATGATAATCAGTGCCATTTTTCATGTTTCTTTCTGTTCTGAATAATCTTGTAACAGGACCTTCGTTTCCCAGTGTGCTTTGCACCCAGGTCTACAATCCTAACTCCGTGTCTCAGCCTGTATTTTATTTTACATCATAGCTACGTTACTCCCCGCTCCCTTTCATGTGTTTGAGCACTGTGCCTGCATATATGAGTGTGTCGGTGCCCACAGATGCCAGAAGGCAGCATCAGATCCCCTGGAACTGAAATTACAGATGATTGTGAACTGCCATATGGGTGCTGGGGACTGCAAGAGCAACAAGTGCTCTAACTATTGAATCATCTCTCCAGCTCCCACATTAAATTCTCACATGGGTTCTGAGAATTGAATATTATGAACAATTATGTGTGACTATGATAAAATGAGCCATTGACATTATTTGAAAATCTTTGCCTTTTTTTTTTTGGTTTTGTTTTTTTGGGGTTTTTTTTTAACACAAAAATTGAATGAGTTAAGCAAGGACACTAGCGTGCAGATGGATACTGTAGTATGAAATTTTGTGACTCTGATGAAAACTTCCCTCTCTGTGTCAGAAGCTCTCCCCTGAAAATTGCATTAGGCGGGCCTTAGAGCTTTGTAATTAGACCCAACTCATCTTTGCTCTGTTCTCAATGGAAGCTATGTCTGTGCCAACCTGGAATACCTGTCAGCCCTTGAGGTGCAGAGCACTTCCTGATTTACTTATCCATGCCTCTCCCTCCACCCACAGTGTAACCTTCACCCATCTTACTCTCCAGCATGCCTCCACTCACCCAGGATGCGTTTGCGGGTTGGGTTGTTTTGTTTGTTTTCTACATTATTTTACTTGTGTGGGGTGAGATGTGTGTGCATCAGAGAATAGCTTGCGAGAGCCTCTCTTCATTTTGCACCATCTGCATCCTATAGCAGACTTAGTGGCAAACAGTGCTTTATCTACTGAGCCATCTTTGCTGGCACATTGATGATTTTCTTGATCACTAAAGTCTGTCTTTCTGCCCTCCTAAAATTCTTTCTATAGCACATGCAATAATGGTATTTCATACTGCAAATCTGTCTTAAAACACTTATCATTTTCCTTAGGGACAGGGTCATATAATTTTGTATTCCATGCATATTTTCTTATTTAGTAAACATGCAGAAGCCAGTTGGCAGTGACTGAAGGCACAGACAGTATATATCAATTAAGTTATGGATGGATAAGTCAACTAGAATTTTAAAATTATTTCAAGGATCAAATCTGGCTTTGATCCTGTAAGGCATTCAAGTACTATAAGCATTTTAAATCTATGTTACAGCCATTATTTTCACCATTGATAAATATTTTAGTGATGTGTGCATGTATTTTTTTAATCTCAATCTGATTCATTATAGATGGACAAGGAGAGAAGAAGCTGACTTTTATCGAGTTGTGTCTACATTTGGAGTCGTTTTTGACCCAGACAGAGGGCAGTTTGATTGGACAAAATTCAGAGCTCTGGCTAGGCTACACAAGAAAACTGATAACAGCTTGGAGAAGTATTTGTGTGCGTTCATGTCCATGTGCCGGAGGGTTTGTCGTCTTCCTTCCAAAGAAGGTATGTGTAAGGTTTCCCCTGTATAAATCAAAGAAACAGTAATAATAAATTTAGAAAATTCTAACTTTTTAGAACTGTAAGCAAATTATATTGATAGACTCCTGTCTCTTGGCCCTATTGCTGCAGTGAGATAAAGAGTAAAAACACCCACCAAAGTTTAGGAAAACAACTTGTTTAATTCTAGCATCAGGAGGCAGAGGCAGGTGATCTTTGAGTTCAAGGCCAGTTTGGTCTACGTAGTAAGTTTCAGGCCACTCAGGGCTATGGAAAAGAGGCCCTGTCTCTAACAAAAACCAAAAAGAAAGTAAATTGTACTGTTTCAAGAAAGCACTACTCCCTTGTAACCATCCACTGCCTCTGGCTCTTACAGTCTTTCCAGTCTCTCTAAATGGTTCCAGCCTGTAACCCCAACCCGGAGAGGGGGATGGACAAACACCCCATCCTAGCTAAGGAGCTTTAGGCAACTGAGCTTTCTTTAAAGATATAGCCCCTGGTCATTCTGCTGTGCTCCAGTGCCGGCCACACCTCCAGGAGCATGAGGGCAGTGCACACTGTGCCTGATGGGCTTCAGGTAAAAACAGGACACAGAATTGGATGGACACAAAAGCAGGGTAGGGCTGCGCTTGTGGTTCTGCTTTTATTTCCTAACAGATTTATTGCCAGTTTGCCAAATCATGAAGCAAATCTCTTGATTATCCAGCGCCAGGAAATTCAGGGTAGTTTCAGTCTGCTTTATTCATATGTATAATGTAGGTACTAAATAAATAGTTATTATTCTGTGTTACTAGAAAATAATGGCAAGAAAAACAAATTATATATATTCAGTACAGATACAGTTCAGCCTCCCAAATAGTATGCTCACTGAATCCTTGGATTCAGCTATTTGAATTTTACCTGTTTTGTTTGTTTGTTTGTTTTGATTTGTTTTTTACCCCTATACATTTCAGGAGGGAGGAAATTGATGCTTGTTCTGGGACAGGGTCTTGCCATATAGCTCAAGTGGCCTTGTCCCCACTTGTAATTCAACTTGCCGTGGGTCACAGTCCTCCTGCCTCTTTTCTCAGAGCTGGGATGACAGACATCTCTCCCACACTTGGCTTCTCTGACAGACATTTGTGTTCTCGGACCCCCAAGTGTTACTTGGGTATTCTCATTGTTCCTCGTTGTACAGGACCTAAGTCTCTTAAGTCATTTTGCCATATTTCCTTCTGTTCCAATTTGAGTTTTCATAGGATTGGACAGTGTGTCATTTTCTTTTTTCTTTTCTTTCTTTCTTTCTTTCTTTCTTTCTTTCTTTTTTTTTTTTTTTTTTGAAACAAGTTCTTGATTGGCACACTATGTATGCTAGCCTCCATCTCACAGAGATGTACCTCCCTCTGCATCCCCAGTGCTGGGATGAAAGCTGTGTGTCCCCGTGCCCACTTTGTTGCAGGTTCTGTGTTAATAATGTTGTAAGGTTTATGCCATCAGGATGGTACTCCTATGGATCACTAAGCCAATGTAGTTTATGATGTATTTCTCTACTTTATGTTTCCCATGTAATTAATAAGTAGCTTGCAATCTCACAAATCCTATTTCTGCTCAAACTTTAAAAAATCTGTTTGTGGGCTTGGAAGATGACTCGGTGGTTGAGAGCACAGGCTACTCCTTTGTTGGACTCTGGTTTGACTCCTAGCACCCACATGAAGGCCACAATCGACAGGAACTCCAGTTTCAGGAAACTCACCAACCTTTCCTGGCCCCCTTAGGCAACAAGCACACACATAGTTGCACACATGTGAGTGCAGGCAAAAAAATCTAGATGCATAGAATAAAAAATAATCAAAAAATTAATCTATTTTTTTAGTGCTTTCTGTATACTCAATCTTGTGTGCAATAGATTCTCTCTGAAAGTCCATTGTAAGGAAGAAGTCTTCCTCGTTTAGAGTCATTTATAGGTTGTAACCTATAAACTATAAACCCAATACTTTATTTTTGCTCAAACTTTATACATGTTTTTATTATGAGTTCTACAGGTTGGTTCTTGTATTAGTATAGTAACACATTATCTTTGTAAGTGATTTCCAAGAGCCATTAACCAAAACCAAAGGTAGGACCGCACGAGAACAAATGTCCTGTGATCCAATGCTGAAGCTGAACTCTGTTCCCTAGTAACTCATGTCATGTTTCCCACAAACGTTAAAAATCCTGTTGTTGCCAGGCATGGTGGCATGGCACATGTGGGTTGGCAGAGGCAGGTGGATCTCTAAGTTCAAAGCCAACCTACTCTACAAGTGAGTTCCAGGACAGCCAGGTATATAGACAGAGACCTTGGTTTAAAAAACAAACAAACAAAATGTCTTTGTAACCTAAGTTACCTTATGCGTTACGAAATTTGCATAAGGTAACTTAGGTTACAAAGACATTTTGTTTCTAATAAACAGATTTCACTTGTTTATTGGGTATCACTAGATGTATTTACAGGTAAGGTTAGAAAAGTTCTTTTAAAAATTCCTATTTATGGCAATATACTTCTGAAATGATCATGTTACTCATTTTAAAATATTCATATTTTGTCTCATGATTTTAGTAATTTTAAAAACAATTTTTCACATTTATAGCCCTAGAAATTATAGTGATACTGTGTAGAGGCTTTTAAAGTTATCGTGTGTTAAATCTTCCATAAAGCATTTTTGAGATTAATATTTTGGTCCTTGTTTCAATATAGAATTGGTCGATCCAAATATTTTTATTCAACCAATCACAGAAGAACGTGCTTCTAGGACTTTATATCGCATTGAACTTCTAAGAAAAGTACGGGAGCAGGCTCTTCGTCACCCACAGTTGTTTGAACGCTTGAAGCTTTGCCATCCAAATCCAGACTTACCTATCTGGTGGGAGTGTGGCTCTCATGATAGGGATTTGCTCATTGGTGCTGCCAAACATGGAGTCAGCCGGACCGACTACCACATTCTGCGTGATCCTGAACTCTCGTTTATGGCAGCTCAGAGGAACTACAATCAGAGTAAGGCGGCTCACTCAAGGACTGCTACCCCACTTTTACAGCAATACCAAGTAGCACTTTCTGCTTCTCCTCTTACCTCTTTGCCTAGACTGCTAGGTGCTAAAGGGACTCTTCTAGAGGATATGAAAGTTAAGAGTGAAAGCCTCACAGAAGAGCCCCAGTCCTCTGAAGAAGAATCTATGTCTTCTATGGAAACAAGGACACGAGTTAAATCTGAGCCTGTAAGTCCAAAGAATGGTGTTTTATCACAGGCTACTGGAGACCAGAAATCTGGTGGGAAAAGTGAAACAGACAGACGCATGGTTGCAGCCAGAACAGAACCCCTAACTCCAAACCCAGCTTCTAAGAAACAGAGAGTCCACAAAAGAGGATCAGAGTCCAGTTCTGATTCTGACTCTGATTCTGAGCGCTCATCGTGTTCTTCCAGATCCTCCTCCTCCTCTTCCTCCTCCTCTTGTTCACACTCTCGATCAGGCTCTAGCTCTTCTTCATCCTCATCTTGTTCTTCGGCATCTTCCTCCTCCTCCTCATCTTCCTCCTCCTCCTCCTCATCTTCTTCATCATCATCAGAAGAAAGTGACAGTGAAGAAGATGTCCAGAAGCGAGGTACATGCACACATTTGTTATCTTTATGACAGCTTTTCAAGTGAAAATGTATAGAACTTGATTTATATAACTGAAGCATGCTTAACTTTGTAAGCTTAAACTTTATGCTTATAAATTTTCTTAGAAAAGCATAATTGAGGAGACTGGAGACTGGAGTTACTTACATAATCCCTGTTCTGTAGATTAGTTGAACAGGGGAGTCTGAAGTTTTGTGTAACGGATTGCCTTCTTTATGACTGCCTTAAATTTACTGCTTTCCCCAGAACAAGTTTATTATGAGCAACCATCAGGAACCTTAGATTAAATAGACAAACAAGAGTACCATACTCCATACTGCCGCCTACAGTCTGTAGAAGGATGTACAGGAAGAGCTTATGCCCCTCAGCAGAGTAGCATCAGGTGACTTTTTTCTGGGGTGCCTTTGCAACAGCAGTTCAGGTACAAGGAAAGGAGTCAGCATCCAGCTTGCACAGGGACGGCTCTGGCGGTCCTAAAGAGCCCCATCTTCCCCAGGCTCTGACATCAAGCATGCTAAGAGTTATCTTATTAGGAAACTTGTGGGGAATTGAAGAAATTACATAGGATTGTAAAGGTATGCATAAGTTGTTTGATGTAGATTTAAAGGGTGACTGTAACTATTGTCCTTAGAAGGCACGCCGCACGGGAAAGCCTATGATGAGGAGAGCGTCGCATCACTGAGCACGACCCAAGATGAAACTCAGGACAGTTTCCAGGCAAACAATGGCACGCCAGAGCCTGCCTGCCTGCTACAAGGTGGATATACGCTGGCAGCCTCATATTGGCCAAAGGTAAAAGAAGAGGCTACTGCTGAGACATGTCTTCTCTTCTCTCTCTTCTCTTCTCTTCTCTTCTCTTCTCTTCTCTTCTCTTCTCTCCTTTCCTTTCCTCTCCTTTCCTTTTCTGAATAGCTTTGATGGTAAACATTCTTTTGTGTTTTGTTTGGTTTTTGTTTTTTAGACCAGGTCTTACTGTATGGCTCTGGCAGTCAGACTGAACTTATACTCTGACATCTGTCTGCCCCCTGCCCCTGCCAATCTGGGATAAAAGGTGTGACCACCACATCTGACCTAATGGTGGATAGTCTTAGGTGAAAAAATAGGTCACTATAAATTAACGATGACATTTTGGTGTTTGCATCAAAAGGTTAAATTATTACTGCCTATTAAATGCATTATACATACATGTGTATGCTTCTCGGTATAACTTTAGAATGTTTAGAATGAAGGACAGTGGAGGGAAGATGGCGTTTGATGGGCCAGAGCAGATGGAACTGGAAGAGGGGAAGGCAGGCAGTGGACTCCATCAATATTATCTGTCCAAGATTGAAGAACTCCAGTTGATTGTAAATGATAAAAGCCAGAATCTCCATAGACTGTAGGCACAAAGGAATGAGCTGAATGCAAAAGTTCACCTGTTGCAGGAGGAGCTGCAGCTGTTGCAGGAACAGGGCTCCTACGTTGGAGAAGTCGTGAGGGCCATGGATAAGAAAAAAGTATTAGTCAAGGTCCATCCTGAGGGCAAATTTGTTGTTGATGTGGACAAGAACATTGATATCAATGATGTGACGCCCAATTGTCGGGTCGCTCTAAGAAATGACAGCTACACTCTGCATAAGATCTTACCTAACAAGGTGGACCCTTTGGTGTCACTAATGATGGTGGAGAAGGTGCCAGACTCAACCTACGAGATGATTGGCAGCCTGGACAAGCAGATCAAGGAGATTAAAGAAGTGATCGAGCTGCCCGTGAAGCACCCCAAGCTCTTTGAAGCACTGGGCATCGCACAGCCAAAGGGAATCCTGCTCTACGGACCCCCAGGCACTGGGAAGACATTGTTGGCCCGCGCTGTGGCTCATCATACAGACTGTACCTTTATTCGTGTCTCTGGCTCTGAACTGGTACAGAAATTCATCGGGGAAGAGGCAAGAATGGTGAGGGAGCTGTTTGTCATGGCCCGAGAACATGCTCCATCCATCATCTTCATGGACGAGATTGACTCTATTGGCTCCTCACGGCTGGAGGGGGGCTCTGGAGGCGACAGTGAGGTACAGCGCATGATGCTGGAACTGCTCAATCAGCTGGATGGCTTTGAGGCCACCAAGAATATCAAGGTTATCATGGCTACTAATAGAATTGATATCCTGGACTCTGCCCTGCTTCGTCCTGGGAGGATTGACAGAAAAATTGAATTCCCACCCCCCAATGAGGAGGCCCAGCTGGACATTTTGAAAATCCACTCTCGGAAAATGAACTTGACCAGGGGGATCAACCTGAGGAAAATTGCTGAGTTGATGCCGGGAGCTTCAGGGGCTGAAGTGAAGGGTGTGTGCACAGAAGCTGGCATGTACACCCTGCGGGAATGGCGTGTCCACATTACTCAGGAGGACTTTGAGATGGCAGTAGCTAAGGCCATACAAAAAGATAGTGAGAAAAACATGTCCATCAAGAAGCTATGGAAGTGAGGCTGTGTCCTTTGTGTGTGTGTGTGTGTGTGTGTGTGTGTCCCCCATAAAGGTCTGTGTGATGATAAAAAAAAAAAAAGAATGAAGGACAGTAAATGCCATTTGTTGTTGTATCCTACCAAAAAGCTCATTTTAAATAGGTACATTCGGTGGTACAAGCAGCTCCAGCTGTATGACTGTAATCCCCATGTGTGACTAGACTAATACAGGGCACCTTTGGAAATGAGGTTGAGAAGTTAGAAATGGAAGAGCCTGTTCTCTTTCTATATTCCTACGTATTACTTTTGTACCCTGCATCTGTAAAGGCAGCTCCACTAATAGAGCACTGTGCTAACATGCATAGAGCCTCAGGTTTAACCGACTATTGTGGTTCACATTTATATTCCATTTCTATAATTCAAGCAAGTGGGAGGTCCCTTGGGAAGTTTAGTGACTTCAAGGACTGCCTAGAATGCGTAAGACTTCGTTAAAGGAATAAAATATTAAAATAGTAAATATATCTTTGTGATATAATGCTTTTGAACTTCACCAAAGGGAATTTGTGCTTAAATAATGTACAGAATGATTATGTATACATATGAGAATATATAAGCATACTACATACAGTTATACCTGGCTTAAACCATCAAAGCTCTTAGGTTATTTGATCTGCAAAGGTCTG